>NC_087399.1:10732891-11039844 GCF_031307605.1 Tribolium castaneum | reverse complement strand
TCTTGAACCAGAGGCGGTTGGGCCAGGCCAGGTGGGCAAAGAACAAAGATCTGCCGGTTTCATTGTCCCATACAAAACCCTCCAGGATCTCGTTTCCTGCACGAAAACCCCATTCTCAAGGTCCCATGGGCGGCGCGAACCCATTTCTCATAAAGACGATGTGTGATTCTTAACGAGCGATTCAACAGCCCGTAAAAATCGGTCAGCGGGGTCAAACGAAGGTCAGGAACACCTCCCTTCCGGTGACAATCGCAAAAAATTGATTAGCATTTTAGAATTTTCGCGACAACGTGATGGTGTAATTTTTCTTCGAGTTTTACGTCTCCTATTTCGATTTATCATTTTGTTGGAGAGACTCCAATGTCGTGTCGAGAGGTGTTAATCGCTCGATTAAGTCGAATGAATTGAGCGAAAATTAATATGCTTGTGTACAACTTCCACTTCGAATCGCTCCGAACATTAATAAAAAGTGCTCTCCACTAGAAATTTCAAGACTGCCGCTTGTACTATTCACAATAAACGTTTTACACACCTGGTTTGTAGAAGTTTATTTAATCTGTAATTTCATTCAAACCAGTAAACAAATCAGCGTTTGAAATATAAGTAAATCTATTAATATTTTGTTGAAGTGATTTTTGTTTCTAACACAAATTTGTCCACCGTGAATTACAGGAGAAAAGGATTAACTTAGTTTTGTCTAACCCTTTTCTATGAATCCAGTATCCGGCCCGAAGGACCAAAAAATGAGTCGTGGACTGTATTTTATAATAAATTATTGCAATAGATAAGGTTGTTGGAGATGTGAAAAAAATGAAAGCATAAATGTAAAGCCGTGTAGGGTAAAGTGCATACTTATTAACCAATTAAGCAAAAATCTAATTATGAAAAATTATTACCACCTTCAGATTGAAGAATACATAATTGCGTGATTCCAAGCTAAAAATTGAGATCTGTAGATCCTAATTATTAAACAATGTTATAAACTTTGTTATTACTATTTTTTATAAATTTTGTGGATATTAAGTGTAAGAAATTCAGTTATTGACCGGGTCGAAAAATTATGACATGTAGATCAAAATACGTCATTCCAAAGAAACACAACAGAAGGGAGTAGTTTGCGCTTTATGTCATGAAAATATGAGTATAAAAGACTTTCTTTATAAACTCATAATGCCCCCTGGTCAATAACTGTACCCTATGTAGTCAATAATCAACGGAAAACATCAGCTTTCTAAATTACATGATACAAATATCAATTCTGACAGTTCCATCAATTATTTTTGGAACATTGCTATAAATATTATTGATGGATTGGAAAAATCAAACGCAAGTGGTAATTTACAGACAAATATATCAATACAAACTTGTTGTCAAAAATGCTTTTAACAAACTTCAGAAAAATAACGGTGGTACACTTCAACTATCAAAAACCACCTAATCTTTCCCTTAACTAAGCTTTTTAATCTGTCTAATTACATTTTTTCGCCCCAATGTTTGTAATAAGATAATATGAAATAAGGCAACAAGGAAATGTGAATGATTATGAAAACTGCCGACCAATTTCTTTAATACCTAGGTATACTTGCAAAAATTATTGAGATAGGTACTCGAAAACAATCACTTATTCTCTAAAAGTATACAATGCATTTGAAAATAAAAATCGCGTTCTTGTTACTTGCTATGATTTAACTATGGCTTTTGATTACATTAGCTACACATAGCATTCTCTTAGATAAACTGAAATACTATGGGTTTTCATTTGGAATAGTACTCATATTATTATTACTCTTATCATCGATATCGAAAAGAATTTGTTCGTATAAATATAATATTTCCAGCTGCCAATGTATTTACAATAAATTTGGTGTTCCACAAGGATCCGTATTAGGTCCTTTATTGTTTTTAATTTATACTATATTTCCAATATATTATTTGCGGACGATACCGATTGTTGTAGGCATCATAGAGATGATAAATTATTACATAATGTTATGTTTTTTCGGACATAGAATTCAAAATATGGGTTGAAGCCAATAGACTATCTCTTAATAAAGATAAAAAAATTGAGCCCATTTTCGTTAGTAAACATTGATAAAACTTCAACTAACAACACAAAATAATAGGTAAGACAACTCCTAAAGATTTCATCCAAAAAAAAAACACTTATAATATTTAATAATGATTAATTCATATTTTAATAATTGAAATACAAACTGAATCAAAAGTAACGCACAAAATTCATATCTTTCATTTTGGTCATTTTTTAACAAAATCTCACAATTTTGACATAATAGTGACATTTATAATATCAATCGTTTTTGAGTTGTGACGTCATTGTTGATTTTTTAAATGATAGTAAGAAAAAAATATAAAGAAATAAAATTAAAATAAAAAAAAAAATAAATTCAACAAATTTAAAAAAATTTTGACACTCAAACATAATGGGCTTTATCTTTTTATTCTTGACTTATTTTATAATCGGCAATTGTTTCTTATATTTTTTTTGTATAAGTGGTATAAATAAAGCAAGTACAATTAGAAAAATCCTCTTTGTGTTACACTCGCTATAACTTTTAAAACTTTTTTATTTTATTTTATTCTTTTTTATAATGTCTTAATACTTACTAGAAAGATAAAACACCCATCAAAAACATAAATTGGCATTTAAAAAAAATAAAAAAATTGAAATGTAAACATGGTGTAAAATGTAGCATTAAAAAAAATTAAATCAACCTATTCAAACATTGCCTGTTACTTGCATTGTTCAGTCACTCGACATGTGTAAATGCCTCTGTTGTATTTTAACACAAATTAAAGATTATTGTACAAGGTAAGTTAAAATTATTTTATTTAACTGACTTTAAAATTAATTTACATAAAACAATATGCAGCTTTACTCAATTGAATTCGCTATCAATAAATACCAATACCATTAGTTGTAAATTAATATAAAGGTTTCGTTAAAAGGCAACTAATATTTACACACAAGCGAATAGATGAAAATCATACAGGGTGTTTCACATAACTTTACGAGGCCTGCGCCTAATGCTCGCACCCAAATATACAAAAGTCACAAAATACTAGATCAAAAAAATCGCATTTAACTATTTTATTTTTGAAATCCCATGACAGTAGTTGCCAAACTAATCACTGACTTATTTATAGTCATAAATTGCTATTTTTCAGAAACAGTTATGTGTTCTATCAAAAGACTGAATGAATATGATTCTAATCTACCTATCGTAATAACTAACTAACCAATAACGTTGTAAATTTTTGAAGGGGTGAACAAACTAGAGAAGACTATTTGATTTTTCAAAATTTCTGATCGAGTTTGTATAGGAATATGTATTCTTGGTGGCATTTTACGAGCGCAGGCCTCGTGAAATTATGTGAAACACCCTGTATTAACACACCTTGTTATATTGATCGAAAATGTTTATAATAAAGAGCAAAAAACGAATGACTCGCCCACATTTTGCGTGAGATTTTTTCACGTTATCTTCGCAAAGTAAATATTAAGTTTTCATCAGTTGCAAACTTGGAAAATAAATTTTAGATCGTCCACCCACATATAGCCATAACTTTTTTCAAGTTCTGTTAAGTACTAATTGTTGGAGGAAAAAGCGAAAAGTGGCGAAAATCTAAGCTATGTGATGCTTTCTGTTTCGAATAAAAAATTCATATTTCAATAAAAACTCCTCGCTCTAGTTCCGCAAGCTTTGATCTAAACCGATCCGTAGATTCAGCTCGACTGCAAAAATTACAAAAGTTCGCAAACTTGTGGAAAAAAAATTACGAAAAAATTCACAGTTCCGCATCGCAACTCTCAATAAAAATCGACAGAGGGAAACTCGCAATATGTTAAAGGCACGTGCTTGGCAACTCCTATCAGCTTCGACAGGTAAATAGATAAGAAAATGGAGAAGAAGGAAAGTTCGCTGCGTTGTTACCACCTGTATTTATTTATCATTTCGTGTATTAGAGTTTTCCGATTATAATTTCCTGGCGAGATAATAGTTTAATAATAGGACTTTGGGGAACCGAACGCGTTCTTTCGATTTTCGATCACGTGAAACCAGCTTAGCTGAACTGAATGGAATATTGAAAAGAGCTTTGTACCTTTCTGACGTTACTTTAATTTTTGCAACGCTTTTCGTTTTTCTACCTGGGCCCTAAACTTGTTATCCTTCCCATATTTCGCTTCAAATTCAGTTTTGTGCGATGAGAATGGAATGCTGTTTTTGAGTTTCAATAAGGTAGCGGATTATTTCCAAACTGAGACCCACTTCACTATGTTTACTTGCCCCCGTATTACGCTGATACCTATCGCTATAATAAAATTTATGGGAACTGATGATTGCCTGAATAAATTTGCTTTTGTTTGGCTATGCACCCTAGGTGCCACTGCGGTGAACATGTGGTCACTTGTTGGGTAATTGTAGACGATACGCTGATTTAAAGCTGGTTGTCAGTTTATTGATTTATCGCAAACAAGATTTTTGACAACAGTGTTTAAGGTAAAAATAAAATTGTCCAATAATTGGGATCAATGTCAATAATGAAAAGAATTAGTTGCAGAATGCAGAAAACTGCATCTGCTAGTTGAGCAACTCCCCTAGTTGTACAGTCAACCCTACCCTCTATTTATCCTATTTCTTTACAAAGCAATTCAGATGAAAGTAATTAGCTCTAGAGGTCTTAAATAACGTTTACGAACATCGAACACCAAACTAACACGCTGAAATTAAGGTATTAAGATTAGAAGTTGTGTCAAAGCATTGAGCAAACTTTTATTTGAAACTCAGATTAATTTTTATTGGTGAGATGTAGAGAGATCTTGAACAGATTTCCTCGGGTGTTTTTGCCGTTCTTATAAGCACATCTTTGTTAGAAAACGGACAAAATTAAGTGGCTCCCACAATTGATTTTTCATAGCCCTTCGTTTCTTATTTTTTTTAATAAACACGTTTTGCAAGCTGATGTGTTTTACTAAAATTTATCTGAGTGTCTTGACCTACGTATTACTTTTTTTTAACTGTATTTGAAAAAGAATATTTCAGGAACTGATAATTTTAATGTAGGTTAGTAAATTGTATTTAAGAAGGCTTTAATTGTAATACAGCCGATTAAAATTCGGATATAAAATTTTCAATCTTTTGCAATTTGATTTTAGTCTGCCCAGTGTTCATGTAATGTTTTCTTAAATCTTTGCTAGACTATTTTTTTTTGAAGTACTGTGAAACATGAATTTAAGCTTGTTTTTACTGAAATATTCTTTATAAATTTTGAATACAAAAACTATTTTCTCCAATATATTCTGAAATACTTATTAACTGATTTGAATTACAAGTGATGTATTCTTTAATCAAATTTGCTACCTGAATACATTTGACCTGAAATGAAGTACATGTTACAATTTTAATTGACGTTATCTGAAATAATTTGAAAATATTTCAGTTCTTCATAAGCTTCCTAAATGAAATAAATATTAGGTAGTTTTATTTTCAGTTCAAAAACTAAATTAAACTAAAAAGTAAGTTCATCATTTTTAATTAAAAAAAATGTTCTTTTAGAAAAAAACTTTTATTTAAAAGATGCACTAAAAAGTAAAAAATAATGTTTTTCTATCAGAGGAAAATACGCCATTGCAGAATTACTTTCTTAAAATGAGCACTGTTCCCAAAGCTTTTATAAATTTTAAAATTCTAATTTGTAAGCAAAAATATTCTCGTCTGATAGATTTTTTATTTATTGCTTTTTAGTCTTTACTTATTCAAAACCATATTATTGTAACACCAATACTTTGCTGATTTGTGCAAACTTGTTGAGTGGCATGTGATAGAAAACAGCTGTTTGTCAGCTGTTAGCATTGAAAGCACATCCTAACCTTTGTTCTGTATCTATACTCTATCATCTAAAATAAATGATTAAAAAAATAGCGATATTTGTTTCTAACGAATCGTAACGAAAATAATTAGGTATTAATATATTTTTCAATAACCAACATACCGTTAATGTTGGTATAAGTTACAGTATGTACACATCGAAAACTTATTTGTAAACATAATGTAAGTCTTCAAAACCCTATTTAACAACCTTTAGGGGGTATTTAATCACATAGGATTGCATTGTCACTCAGATTAAGTAAGTATGCAAAATTTCAATTTATTGGGACAACGGGAACCCTTTCAAATTCGGCTCCAAAATTATAAAACAGACAGACAGACAACAAAGCAAGTTAAATAAAAGCATGAAAAATCATTAGCAACCACCTGCTTTTGAGTGTTTTTTTTGAAGAGAAAAATGTTAATAATACTCAAACATAGAAAACCTTTGTTATTTTCAGTGCAATTTTGTAAAAATAATTTCAGTACATTTAAAACGAGTTTTAAATTGCTTTTGGAACGTCATAAAGATTTTGTTATCTTTAATCCCAATTTTATGTTTTCTATTAGCAATTGCAAAATTAGGTAAAGGATAAGGCGAGTAAGTCTGTTGTCTCAAATAATAATCAATAGAAAAAAGCATCAAATTGATGTTTTTGGTTCTTCTTAAAAAAATGTAACTATAATATTTCTGACTTACAGAGACAATTATTTTACTCTTCTCATACTCATGTTTTATGAATCAAAATTTTGCTTTTTAGTTTTATCTAGTATGATAATTTTTTTGAGATGTTAACTTTTGAGAATAAATTTCAAAATTTTCTTTTATATTCCATATTAGCAAAAGTTTACACATAGTCCTTCAGTACTTTAGTTCAATTTCTAAGCAATTTTTTTTGTTAACAATTTTTCAAAATATCTTTTAAATTTTCATAGCTTCATATCATATTTTTTTATCAACTAAAAGTAAATCAAAATGCTGTCTTACGTAAAAACCATATTCAAAATGTACATTTACAAAATGTTGTTTATTATTTTATAATAAACAGTTTTTGTGAGAGGTAAATAGCTAGTTGTTAGAAAATTTATTCAAAACTCAAATTCTCATTTTTTTATGTTGATGATTAGATTTTTCCCAAAGATAACTGTTTTTTAGTTTTTGTACTTTTCACCATGTAACCATGTAAAGAAGTCCTTTTTTGACAGAATTTTCTACAAAATCTACAGAGTGATTCAGCAGTATCGGACAAACACTAAAATGTTCAGTTAAGTACAAAAATAAAGTCAGATTTTGGTTTCAAGGAACTTCATTTTCAATTTTTTATAAATATTTTTTAAATTGTTTTCCGTAGCAATGGCATCAATTGCTGCTCTTTTGTTTTCAATGACGTCGAATTTAATTTATTGTCGAATGTGCAAGTAATTGGTGATTTTTATCAAAAGGTATCTGTCTAATGTTGTAAGAGCTGTCATTTCCGCTTACTAAAGTCAAAAAAATGTGGTCTGAAGCACCAAAAACTTAACTTAAAAATTTAACTTTGATAAGGTTTATATTGTGAAAAAAGGTTCAAACAATGTTTTGTCAAAGGAACTTTTCATTCAGTTTGATGTCCTTTATTACCACCCGAGGGATTGTCCGACACTTTGGTATTTGATAAATAAAAGTTTTTTCACCATTCGTATTTACATTTAAGCATTTATTTTTTTTAATAAAAAGCAAATATTTCTATATTCGGAAGTCGTAATTAAATAAAAATGTTTGTTTTTGAATTATTTTATCATGGTTGACTCGAAATAATTTGAGTTCTGTATGTAAATGTGGCGTAATATAAATTAAAAATGACAGTACTTTCGCTATTTTTGCGATGTTGCATATTAAAAGTCGTTTCGATACAGATGATAATTTTATTTTTATTTTTAGCAATTGAAAAATATGAAATTAACTTGTGAATTTAACCATCTGATTTACGATCATTTAATCTAGCACATCTATCACTTAAGTCATGACAGCCTGAAAACGACAATACATTTTCAAAACACTAGCTGTTAACAAGTCTAATCGTACAATGCAATCTCAACACTACCAAGATATATGAATCTCTTTTTCCATGTATCCGTCACCGAAATATAAAACATTGTTTAATATTTCACCTGGTATTATTTAATAAATTACTCAATCCCGTTTCTCTTTTTAAAATTCAACTACAAAAGTTGTTTGGGTACCGTTGCTTACACGTGTTTATAGCTTCCATGAAATTTATCAGACTAGTTGTAAATTCGCTCCAAATTAATTAATTTTGCCCACGAAAAAAAGCGATCACATAAATAGCGTGTCCTACGGATAAAAAAATCAAAAACACGTTTAATGGTCAAAGAGGAGCAATAAATTATTTGGTTCATGTTACTGCTGAATTTTAACTATGTAATTTGAATTGCTTCCATTAATGATGCGATTTAAAACAACACAATAATAGAAATGAATAACATCAACCAAGATATTTTTAGAGATCAAATTTTCTAAAGGCCGTTAGCTTAGTAGGAGAAGTTTATATATTTTTAATAGAGTTAAAAACTGGCTTTTTCCAAGGTATCTTTTTAATAACTGACCTCTGTTGCATTAGTGCCACATAAAGTTTTCACTTTTTTAGCGATGCACAAAAAGTTTTAAAAAATGCTCTAAATTTAATTTTTTAGTTTATCTTGTTCGATAATAATAAATACTTCTCAATGATAACAATCGCTCTTATTTAAAAACTTGGTTTCTTCGTTGACACAGAAAGTGACAAAACAGGTCCTATGTTTGTATTTTTCCGACTAGCTCGTTCGATTTATGTTAATTGATCTCTATCTATACAAAAATAAGTTTGGAATGAGTAATTTTGGCAGAAATTACCAAATTGGCGATTTTTTTGTAAAAATTGTGTTTGTTTTAATTTTTTTTTGTTGGTAATAATTTAAGCCTTCTTTTTAATATCTTAATTCTAGGTTATAAACACTATTTTAAAACACGTTTGCGACAGCGACGTGTTTTCACTATTTTAAAACACGCTTTCCATAACAACGTGTTTTAAATTAATGTTTTCACTATTTTAAAACACGCTTCCCATTGCAAAATGTTCCAACAAATAAATTTTTAATAACACTTATGCGAAAACGCTTAAAGTTCCCGGGTGTCTAGTCATGCGACACCCGACAGCCCGCAAATTTTAAGCTTGTGTTTGCGCACTCGTATTATTAATAACTCTAATCTAACCAGAAAATTTTCGGGATAAATATTTGGAACAAAAAAAAATTGTAAATGTTACCTATTTCAACTAATCGTTCGCAGAATCAAAATTTTTTAGGTCAGGTCAGGTCAAGTCAAGTCAGTTATGAACTGCTAGTTTAGACAATAATATTTTTCAAATAGCGTAAACGAAGAACCTAAAGTAAAAAAAGAAAATCATTTAAGAATTCCTGTAATTTTTCAGTCACAAAAAGAAAAAGCATTGTGTGCAAAAACAGTTTAGGCACTCGTAACTTGAAAATCTTTTAATTTTAAAGTAATCAACGTTTAAGGAAGAAAAGAAAATAATTTTCAAATTTTTCTTTTTAAAAACTTATAATTATAATAGTTATTTATACAAAACTAAACCATTGTTTATGTGTGAGAAGGTTATATTTTACGAGCGCGTTTAGCGCGAGTGATTTAATTCAGTGTGACTGTGTGAGTTTTGCGAGTTGTGAATTAAAACGTTTTACTTAATTTTAAAAAGTAGTTATTATTGTCTGAAATGATGGAGGGAAGTGAAAAATAGAAAAATAATTCTTCAGAAATAGAAATACTGATATGAAAAAGAATAGTAAGTATTCTGCGACTGGAGGAGCAAAAAGAATGCAAAAAAGTGGATGAGAACATAATTTTATCGTATACAGATTGATTCAAAAGTATCGGATCATTTCTTGTAGGTGGTAAAAAACTTACGGCTAGCATAATCAGTTCAATGTTTTTTTCTAAGCAATTTAATTTTTGTAATTTTTTTAACTTGAATTTGAACTTTGAAGCAATAGATTTTTATCGTTCAGTTACTTTTGGGACGTCTATATACAAATATACAGTGAATTATTCACTGAGTTCTTATTTCTTACACAAAAAAAAAACGAAATACTACTTTCGTAATTTAAAATTACAAAGTGATTAAAAAATGCCGAACCAACTTTCAAATGGTGATAATTGATAATTAACTGACAAAAACGTTCAGATGAGCACAAAAATTAATTCAGCTGTTGTACTAAACAACAACATAATTTTTTTTATTATTTTTATGTCTTTAGCAACGATACTAATTCTTGCTTTTTTGTTTGCCATGTTGTTGGATTTAATTTGTATTTTTATATCCGTCTCTAAACTATAAAAGCAACTGTCACTTTTCACAACTGGTTTTAATTTTTAGTTAGTAAATTTTTTTGGCATCAAATTTGTCGTTAGAGTACAATTTAAGACAGAATCACTTGGAAACACAGAAAGTTATAATTTGTGAGTTACTTGACTGCAAAAAATGTAAGTAAGGCTGTTGCCATTTTTTGTATAGTTTTGAAAGTGCAAGTAAATATTTTGTATGGTGGCAAGTTCAAACATCTTTGACATTTCGCTGACACAAACGTGTTTAATTCCCTATCTTTTTTGACAAGGAAATGTCAAAAGTGCTGTAAATTTTTTGTTCGTCATTGTACAGTCACTCAAAATGAAAATGACGCGTTCATAATCAAACGCCTACTGAGCATTTTTGAATCAGATACTCATTTATTTTATAAGATTTGAAGAAAACCTTTGAAATTCACAAATTAAAAAGTGGTAGTATTTTGAGAAAACACGCCTCAAAATTACAAAAATAAAATGAAGCTGATCTTACTTTGCGTGTTTCACTCGATTTAGTTTGTTCTTGGTCGAAATTTCTTCAAGAACAGTGTGACAATTGATAAAATTCGGTCGAAAAGAAAGTTATTCTTATTTTTTTCAAGCTTTTTAAACACGTTTTTCTATTATCTAAATAAACCGTAAAATCCAAAACTCAAGAAAAAGCATGTTTTTTTATGCAGAAACTTTATTTCGTAAAAATTATCAAAAATAAGATAAAAAATCGTAGAAGAGATTAATTAGGTAATCTTCAATTCCAATTATTATTATTATTATTATTATTATTATTATTATTATTATTATTATTATTATTATTATTATTATTAATTTATTTAATTAATTAAATTTTCATTCCCTTCAAGACGTTCAAGACAACGATTTATTTCCAAAAAAAGTCTTCAATCATTTCAAATGATGAGAAACGAAATGTGGAACTTCACTCAAAACTAGCTTTAGGTTACGCGTTATGGACGTGTCATTTTCATTTTGAGTGACTGTACACCATATGAGACAAAAGTTGTAACTATTTTTTGATACAACATTTTGAAGAACACTAGTAAAGAACTACAAAATTTTATGGATATTGCTCCTGATGATAAATATTTATTGATAAAGGTTTGATTGTGCTTATGAAGAAAATATTTGAAATTTGTATTTTTCTAATATGAGTCGATAATAGTATTGAATATGAAGTTTTAGGTGTGAGTAAAAAAAGAAGTTACGATTTTTTTAAAAATAATGTAGAATAAAATTTTATTTATGATTGTTTCCTATGGATTTAATAAATGATGCTTTAAAATGATTTAAAATTGAATAAATATAAATGAAATAAATCGTTGACCTAAAAATAAGTTAGTTCCTTCTAATCACATTTGAAGTGAATGGCCTAATCATGGTTCTTTTGACTGATGATGCAATTGTGCTAGCTAAAGGGTAATTTCTAAGCACTAACCTAACACGTGTATTTTTTTCCTCTATTACAAAAGCCCCCTAAGGTAGAGCCATTAAGTCAGCTGAAAGGCGTAGGTAGGATATCAGGCATTTTCTAAAAAACTCATTCCTGGTGCACCTTTCGTCCATTGCAGAATCGCTGGATGGTCGGTTCGTGTGCGGGGGCAGAACTGTTATCTATCGAGCACATGCCAGCGATTAAATAAATATTTCGTATTGTGATGTATCTTGAGGAGGCCTCGACCGGGGGATAAGAGGGTCCCGACATATGCGT
The DNA here is from genome assembly GCF_031307605.1 of Tribolium castaneum. Lineage (NCBI taxonomy): Eukaryota > Metazoa > Arthropoda > Insecta > Coleoptera > Tenebrionidae > Tribolium > Tribolium castaneum. The sequence continues at coordinate 11,027,834 of NC_087399.1, read as the reverse complement.
CGACACACCTGGAGGAGCAGCTGGCAGTGTCAAACAGCCGGCACGCGGGTCCGAACAAAAGAAAATCGCCCCGACCACCTTGTCTTCGACGTGGATTCGTATTGGAGGAGCCGCAGCTGCTCGACGAAGACGATTGTTCGCTGACCCTCGCGCATTCAACAAGTTTCTTCACGATTTTGGCTGCTGCTGTTGCTGCTGCTTGGAAGGGGACGTGTTTACGCTTCAATTAGACCCTCGACTGGGATGTCCTTAGGGACCCGTGGTGGCGGCCCTTTAGAGCCTAGAGCGATCGAGGTCTTGCTTCTTAATCTTAATCCAGCGTTGCTCAATCTTTCAATATTTGCGACACAAGTTTCAAAATTTCTTATTATGACTTAATTATTTTTAATCAATTTTTCACATAATCGTACTACAAAAATCAAGTCTTTTCACCTAACTTAGAGATTTAGAAGTTGTTTTTGGGGTCAGAACAAAGAGAATTTTGGTTTTTGCCATATGATCTCAAAAAAGTTGGGGCTGCAGCCAGTTTTACCATTTTAAGGCAAGAAGTATCTGAAATCATTTGTGTTCCTCTAAATTCGTGCTCAAATTGGTCAGCTTTGTCAGAAAAGTGACTCCCAAAAGTAAATAATCGGGAAAATTGTGGCATTTTCGATGAATATTAGAGAAAACATTGTCTATAATGTAAGGGATCAGAGCCATTTAAGATAGGAACATTAAAATCAAAAGCCGTGGCATATTTACATGTAGGCTAAATGGACTATAGCATGGGCGACAAAATTTTAGGGACGGTGAAGGTTAAGTTATTAATTGTTAATTGTTTGGTTAATAAGTTTTAAAATGTTTTCAGTAGTTTCAATTTATTTTATAGAAAATTCACGATGAGTATACAAAAATGTCTTTGAAAAAAGTCATTGACAACGTAATAACATATAAAAAAAAGTGTAAAATTGGCACGGTTTTTTGAAAACGAGAACATTTAAATAAATACAGGCTGATTTTTCACTCGTATTAGATACCGTAGAAAATAAAAGAGATATTTAAAAATTTATGCAGTTCTAGTTATATTACAAAGAATATTTTCAAATTTTTTGATTTAATTTTTAGAACTATCTTGCATTTTTAGAGTACTTGTGCTAGAACTGAGTTTGATATTTCATTCAAATAAACTGATTGAAAAAAAGTTTAGCATATAACTGAATTTTTGAAAAAATCATTTGATATGATGAATGAAGTTAAAAGTAGATACGTGTTTATAGATTTGTTTTTATCAAATTCCAATGTCCGAAAATTGTTAAAATTTGTTTGATGATAGAATAATTAGATTTTTTAACTGTTATGGAACAGTGTATGTTAAAACACCACTATCCCTAACATTTTTCGAGCAGTCTATACAGTTTATTTAAGGGGTCACAAGAGCGGTGATATCATTTAAAATTTTCAAGGATGATTTGTGTTACAAAAGGATTAACTGCTACAAAGTGCGACACAAATAAAGTTAATAAAAACTGTCCTTTTTCGGGGTTTATAAATTTTTCTTTATTTTCTAGATTAACTGATATTTAAAAAAAAATGTTGTCTATGAGGGTTGGCCAAAATTACTTTGGCGAAGTCCGTTTAATAAAAATAATAAAATATTAAGCCTTAACAGAAATACAATTCAAAAATTATTTCTCCAATGCTTACGACAAAATATTGATTGTTAAACTTACTCCAAATTCAGTTTCACAAAAACGGTGTTCTTTTCTTAATAATTGCTAGTTGTTTCTTATATTTATAAAAATTTTAGTATTATAATAAAATTGTGGTTTCGCATAATTTATGCCCTGTTGCTCAGTTTGAGTTTAAGCCAAGCTTTACTCTAAACTAAGCTTAAACCGGCACTGAGTGTTGCTCACTTACGAAATATCAAGTAATCCTAAGCTTAAAATTGGTTTAACTAAGTGGTCGATGTTGGCACACTATTAAGTACACCAAAGAAAATAAAAAATCAGTTCACTTTATAGTAGGTAAAACATCGAATTCAGTTTTTCCCTGCAATTTTATTGTACATACAATTATCTACTTTTAGTTTGTGAGTGAGGGATAAACCGCAGGGAAATGAATACGTTGTAAAAAAATTGAGAAATCAGAGAAAATCTTGAGGAAATAGCTGGAAATTATTTTTCAAAAAATAGTAAAAAAAATAGGGAAACTTTGAAGAAGTCTGGATAAATCTCAAGCGAATTACAGACAATCCTTGTTGGAAATTTGAAGAATTTTTTAAGAACTTAATAGAAACAAGAGGAAATCGCTGGTAAACATTTTAAAATATTAGAGATGATCTTGAAGAAATCACGCAAAATGAAAAAAAATCATTTATAAATTACAGAACTTTCAAAACATTGGGGAAAATTTTGTGGAAGTCAGGGAAAATCCTTTTAAAAAATTAGAAAAGAAAGTTTTTGAACAAATCAATGGAAATCAAAGATAATTGAGAGGGTGTGAAAAATCATTTTAAAAAATTAGAGGAAATAGGGAAAATCAGGGGAAATCAGAGAATCTATTAAGGAAATCCTGGTAAACACAGTTAGGAAAAAATTTGAAGAAGTCAGGTAAAATCTTGAAAAATCACGAAAAATAATTGAAATTGCCACTGTATAAGTTTTTCTACAGAAAATTGTCTGAGGATTTCGAAATTGTTTTCCTTTTTTAGAATAAAGGAAGAATATTTTAATTTTCTTCATTTAATTTAGTTCAGACAATTTATGATAGTATTCTAAATTACTTAAGAATTTTGAGGGTCAGTTTTTAGAAAACTGTATTATAATTTTGTACGTTGTTAAAAGCTAACAACGCGTAATGGGCCAACCAAATTGGTTCAATGTGATAACATGATCAGTTAATCGATTAAAATTTAGTTTATTAAAAACCAAAAGCTTCTAAACCCATATTTTATCAAAGTGGAGAATTAGCCCAACTCAATTAAAAAAAACACTTTGACATTATTTTTATTACTCATCACTTTTTGAGAAATAGGTCAGTGTTTGGTTTTTGAGATACAATATTAGTTGGAGTAAGAGATGAGAAGTTTTAATTTTTTTGTAAAATACAGACATTTAGGGCTCCGGATTTTTATTTGAAAAATTATTCAAAGATCCCGAATCTGTTTTAATTTTTTTCTCTACGAGCAATAGTTGTTACGATATCACTCAATAATTGAGGGGCTGACGAGTTAAGTTAGTACCAAAATTTCAAAATAAAATTTCCGTTTAAAAAATAAATAGTTCTCATTAATCCGTTTTGGGGTAAAAAATTAAGTCAGCAAACTTGGGAAATCATTCTAGTGTCGTTTTAACTAAATTCCCCATTATTTTCATCCATTTTTTGCATTCCTAATCTAATTTAAAAAGAACAGGATCCATCAAAACCACATTTTCAGATAAAATTTTTGCATTTTCATATTTTATTGCTACTTGGAAATGCGGATGCATTACGGTTGATCGATCTGCTATAAAACTGATGCAATATTTGTGTTTTTATTACCAACTATCTATTACCATTTCGGAAGCAACGGTAAGAATATTTTATTTCAAATTACAAATTCATAAAATTATTGAACAAGTAAATTGTTGAAAAATTTTATCACTCGCTTCGCTTTTAATATAATTGTTCAAATTCTCTTTATTCGGTTCTGGATCATCCAACACACATAAAAAAGGAAATCGAAAACACCGACTAAATCCCCCAAGACATGTTTTATATAAATAAAAATAACCTTGACATATTGGCATCTGTTCCAACTCCCACTAGGCAAATTCGCAAATTTGAATATGTATACTTTTTTACACTTCACGGCTCCTCTCCCTTGACAAAAACGGAAGTGTACGTTGATCCAGGACAACTAGCACTATATTGCAATATTTACCAGAGACAGATAATATCTAAAATAAATTTCACAGCTGTTTAATAAAGTGTCTCGAACTTTTACACGCATACAAGGTGTGGCCGCCTTTTTACAGTTTGCCATTAAATACTTTATATTTTACACTATATAGACAAATTTTTTTAAATTTTTCTACAACTCCTAATAAGTATTAATTACTGTTTTTACTTTGAACTTCGTATATCTATTCAAATTATTGTGTGATTGGATTGACTTGTTTGTGTACAAATTCATAATCTGAATTGTGAGTTATTAATCAAAGTGTGGAGTACAATAGTCACAAAAGGGATCTTTGAATCAGACGGTTGGCCTCGTAACTCATTTTAGGATAAAGCAGATTGGGCAGCTTCCATTAAAATAATTAAAAATTTTGGTTTAAAATGGATTTGGCTTGTTTATCTTGGTCTCTATAACATTAATTAAGTAATCCTCTGAAGAGGTGTTTACGCGTTGTTTTCTAGATTTACGACTTGGGTCGACGCTAAACTTGGCAGAAATATTTAGCATTGGCTGATGTTTGTTACCTTAAAGCTCCATTAATTGTCACTATTTTGAGCTAATGAATTACCAACACTTTGACAATCTCCAAATTCTTACGAATCAAGCTGTTAATACAATGACAACCCTTGATCGGGAAATGCAAATAAGAGAAGGCGCCACTATTCCCCCTTTGGTCTATTATAAGTAACAGGTGTAGATAAGTAACATGTCGTTTTTCAAAAGATAATGAGAGGTATTACTTACTTCCAGTTCCAATTTTGCAAAAAGCTGCAAGTAATTAATCGTGAATTGCAAATTCCAATTTGGTTATTAATCACTTGGGATTACAATTAATCAAAAATATTTAATACAATATTTTAATTAAAACATTTAATAACACCATCACCTATTCACAGAAAATGTAACAGTTACAAAAAGTTTATTATTATAACAAATAATATACAGAGTGTTCCGTCTTAACCCCGCATTAGAAGTATTGCTAGTTCTAATACAGATAAGTATCTGAAAATTTGCATACAATCGTAATTTCTTAGAATCTGCTAAGAATTCTGCTATCAAGACACTTCCGGTTATACCGGAAGTCGCTATCAGCTACCTTACTTTAAATAAAAAGCTATATTTTTAACGCGTTTTTTAATTACTATTTTTATTATAAGTTATTTTAAGGTAGTTTTCTAAAGCATTCCCTATATCTAAATTTAGCCGTTTACAAAATGTTTAGGGTTTTTATATTTTTTTAATTTGTACCTTCCAGTTCAAAAATCGACGACTCTGCAATTTAAAAAAAATTGGAAATATTTTTTAGCTTATTTGAAAGAGAAAGCCTAGATCTTTCCTTTGGTGTTTTAAATTTCTAAAAAAATATAACAAACCTCAAATGTTTAAAGTTAAGTTTTCAGAACTTTAAGCACCCATAACTCATTTTTTAAATTAAGAAAATTTATTAACCATAGGCCTTTTTTCATAGATTGCCATGGAAACGAGAGAAAAAATGTCAGAAATTTTTTATCTTACAAGTGCAGTTTTTTAGGTAGGTACATTATACGATTATTTTTGGTGAGAGAAATCAAATTTCTATCATAAGAGAGATAAAGGTGTCAGTTCTACTCACTAGTGAGTAAATCTGGGGAAAATTGGAGAAAACAATGAGATTGTTGATTTCATAACTATAGCAATACAGCTCACTACGAAAACTGATACATGCTGAACTATGCTACGGATATATAAAACTTAGGATATGAAACGACGTACAAATAAAACGTCCCCGTTCTCAGTAGTTCCGTTATTGTCTCTAGAGGCGCAGTTGTTCCATTACCGTTCAAGTTTACAGAGCAATGAATTTATAAAAATAGTTGTAATTAAATAATGGTTACCACAAGGCAAATAAAAAAATACTGGCAGATAGAACAGTAAATTCTCAATACTAGGAGATAAAAATAATGTAAAAATTATATCCTAAACTGTATTTAAAAAATTTCAAACGATTATCAATTTGCACTGTTCAATATTTTTCAAAACGCTGCGAATAGTTACAGATACAAGAAAAATGTTAGGAAGAACGTTGTAGAGAATAAAATTTCCTTTAATAAAAAAATCCGAGACCATATCCCTATCATCAACCAGTTAGGCCCCAAAGTCATTCAAAGACGCTCAAGCGACGGATTTCTTTCATTTTGCCGGTGGTCAAGTATTGGAAGTATTGGAAAGTGAATTTACACCTAAAAGAAATTGAAGATAGAAATATGGTGTCGGACTTTTTTGTAGAAACTTTAATTCTCTTCAACCGCGTTCCTTATACATTTGTATAAGGAATATTTGTATACATTTGCGTATTTTCAACCGTATTCGCTGCGTTTGCAAAATATCAGGTGGAACACAAATTGAATGAAATCAGTTGCTTGAACGTTTTTGAGCACCTTTAGGACCTAAACAGTTGAAAATAAACATATGGTTTCGCTGAATTTTTTTTAAGAAAATTTAATTCGCTACAACTTTCTTCTGAACATTTTTCTTGTATCTTTAACCGTATTCACAGCGTTTTGAAAAATACGAAAGGATGCAAAAATTTTAAATTTGAACAATTTTTTTCCCATGTTTCTCATAAAAATTTTAGTCGTTAGCTTTTCTCAGTTTGTTGAGAATGCAAAGCTCAACATTTTTGCATTTTTTTCCAAGTAATTAGTGAATTGGTTGAATTTAAATTAATTTAAAACGATTTGTCACCGAGACGTTATAACGTTCGAAGCACCCTCATTTTACTCTGCCGTACTATTTTTTTTTGTTTACAGAATATTGTCTTAAACTATTATAATGGTACAGGCTGATATTTACTTGAATTTTTTGGATTTTCTTTACAATACACCTGTAAGATAAAACGTCGTATATCACACGTGATCTAAATGCCATTATAAAACTCCTAAGAAGTGTCTCACTCGTGCGCAAGCGCACTCGTGGGTTAAAATTCTCCCTCGCATATGATGGCATTTTTATCACTTATAATATAATATACTATTTAAACAAATATTCAATGAATTTATTTTGTTTTCACAGTTCGGGCAAGACAATTTTGAACCGAGTTTATGTTGTGGTTTGTGTAATCAGAAGTGTTTTTATGGCGAACTATGCAAAAATAGCTGTGGTTATTAAGAAAAATCCAATATAACTTGAAAACTATCAGATAGGAACTGGGAATGTTAATACAGATTGATACAAAAAAATTCTCCTCCATTTAGTAAAATAAAAATTGGGACATCCCATTTGAAAAATGGATACTTGAAGTTATTCAAACATAACCTTAAAATTTTTGGGTTTGTTAATTTCCTTTTCAATTATGTACACACTGGAGAACAGTTATAGGCATTCTTATTTAATTTTCCAAATATGATTTTGAAATCTCTTATACTAAGAGAGTTACCGATTTTTTAAGTGACAGGTGTAAATCAAAAAATTTTCAAAAAATCGTAAATATATTGAAAACGGTTAAATTTAGGTATAGGAAAAGCTGATAAAAGCGGCCTTAAAATAACTCAACTAATCAAAAAACGCAGTGAAAAACATAGTTTTCCATTTAAAATAAGAAACTTGATAGGGATTTACGATATAATCGGAAGTGCCGCCATCTTGAAAATATTTTCATTGAGCAAAACTCAACAGATTATGACTGAGTACCAACTTTCAAATAAATATCTTTATTAGAACTTTCAAGTTTAGACGGAACAGGCTGTAGATTCCATCAACTTTTAAAAACAAAAGAGAATATCTTGATTAGTCCAAATTACAAATAAATCCAATGTATTTGTAAATAGCTGTACACTTTTTACCGTTGGCTCGTTTACGAAATTCCAGGTGCGTTATTTCATTAAGTAGATTTAATTTCGTTCAAATTAAACCCCATCATGCCCTCATGCACCTGCATCACATGTTGCATTCCTACCGCAGAATTTTTGAGCCAAATTGTGGTCTAAGCACGTGTCCTCACGAAATCTACAAGAATTCACAAGCTGTTTGAATTCGAACCGCTCCTGATACCATTAAGCTTGTTATAATACCCATTTTAATTTACCATCGATGGTCCTCCAGCTGTCTTGTATGTCGTTTCCGGTACATCAGCGCCTTTGCGGCAGGTGTTGCTACCTTTTTGTTTTTATTTTCGTTGTAAAATATATGACGGTTTTTTATTCGTATGTGGCGCGTGGCACCCCAACACACACTAATTTATGTGATTATTTCGGATGGACGGTCAGCTTGCCATATGCCTTCGTCTGATTGGTACCTGAACAGCTGTGAAAGCTTCGATTTTCAAGATTTCCCAAATATGATACAGCAAGAAGCGAAAGAGTAGTGGCGGGATTTCGGACGTCATCTGCTTCCTTAAAGAGATGCTTTCTTTTATGGCAGGTACACGTTAATTGCGAAATGGAATCGAGAGATAACTGCAATTACAGCCCAGCTAAATTAAGTGGCTTTTTTAATACAGCGATCTCAAAGACCATAAAAGATAGCAGTTTTATTATAAAACATACGTTTGCAGAAAGCTTGCGACATTATAATAAATACAGGAAATGCGACCATTCTGTATCAAGACGCCCCCTGGTGAACAACTTTGATTTCTTTTGCGAATATAATTTGTCCTACAAAATAGTGAATGTCTTCGTTCCCAAAATAAATTTTTTTATTATATCCAATTTTTAATTTGTAAAAATTAGTTTTTACAATTCTTATGTCTAATAAATTCTTTTAACTCATTCAACAGGTGTTCTCTCCTAAACATCCATATTAAAAAATTTGCATAAAATATTCCTTCCTCTCCAATATTATGATGTTTTCAGAATGTTGTGTTTACTTAAGTAAATTGAGTGTAAAAATCGTATCGTATGTCACTTACTATTCAGAAAGTTCACAAAAGTTGAAAATTGTTTTCCTATACCTAAACATATAAAAATATGTATGCCGAAGAAACTTTCAACTCGTAAATATTACCCAGTTTAAAAATATATGTGCATAAATTGAAATATATCCATGTTTATACTCAGTTTTTCCAAACTCGGGAGTCATTCATTCTTTAATGTAAAATTTAAGCAAGGAATATATATGTAAGTGGTTTTATAATTATTTGGCCAAATTTCTCTTATACTTATTTAAATGAATACAGAAGAAGGATTCCTTAACAACGTGTCGTTACGAAGCTGTTCGAAAAAAACTTCTCAATTTTTTACTTAACATCCAAGTCTACACAGAAATGAAGGGACGAATTTTGTTTTCATTGAATTGCTTTAGAATAATTTGTGCAACTTGGTACATTTGTGTTCAAAAGAATATTAAATACGTATTTTTTAAATGTAATCTCAAATCACTTATTATATCTAGAGAAGACAGTTTGTTTTAAAATAAGTAAGAAACAACATCTGGAATAATATGAATAAAAAATGTAAATAACAAAAAAAATTTGCAGTTTTTGTACGTCTTCACATTTTTTTAAGACAAATAAAAGGATAAGGGTGAAATTTTCAAAGATATCATTAATTGAAAGATTTTAGGCAAACTTGCCCTTTTGGTTCTTCTTCTTGACTTTTTTAATTTTTTAAATCAGAAAATCTTGAAGAGATTAGGAAAAATCTGAGGAACTCGAAGGAAATCATATAGAAATATGGTGTCTAAAATTTATGGTACGGTTACCCTTCGGTTTAAGATTAATCATGATAAAAAGCTTGATGTTTGCCACCTTGCCAGCGTGTATTAGAGTTAATTTTAATGGATTTTTTGCTACCTCATTTTTTTTATAAATCATCAGTCAAATTTTCCTGATTTTTGTAGAAAAAGCTTATCAAAAGGGCCTTCGACAAATTATTTGATTATTTCATTCATCAGTGGTTAGTTTTTAAATAAATTTAAAAGAATTCATTTTTGGCAAATTTTTCGTCAAGTGTTTTTTGCAAAAAGAACTTATCAAAATCACTTTTTAATGCTCTAATAATTTTTTTTGTTTTCTCAAAATACTTTGTCATTGACTAGTTTTTAAACGAATAATTTTTTTGGGACTTTTTTGTCAAAATTTCCTGATTTTTTTCCAAAAACCAAGATTATCTAAAGGACCTTTGACTATAAGACATATTGAATCGACAATTACTTTGTAGAGTTTAAAAAAAATATTGGTTTTCTCAAAATATTTTGTCATTGGCCAGTTTTTAGAAATATTTTTGGGAAATCATTTGTCACATATTCCTCATTTTTACAAAAAATAAAGTTTACTAAAAGGGCCTTCGACTCTAGAAACTATTGGATCGGCAAGCACTTTGTAATGTTTCAAAAATTTTTTTGGTTTTGTTAAGATATTTTGTCATTTTTTTTTATTTTTTTGTTAATTGTATGACAAAATATTTTTTAACAAATCGTCCGTCACATTTTCTTGATTTTTTCAAAAATCCAAGAACCTTTAACTGGAAGACATATTGAATTGACAGTCACTTCGTAGAGTTTCAAGAAAAATTTTGGTTTTCTTAATATGTTTTGTCATTGGCCAGTTTTTTGACCATATATTATTTGGCGAATCATCCGTCAAATTTTCTGGATGTTTGCAAAAAATGAAGCTCACCAAAAGGGCCTACGACTGCAAGAAATATTGAATCGACAGTCTTTTTTTCAACAAATTCTTTGGTTTACTCAAAATATTATATTTTGTCATTGGCTAGTTTTTAGACAAATTAATTTTTAATTTTAAATCAAAGCTCCTCAAAAGGACATCCGATTACCAAAAATTGCTTCTTAGGGCTTTAATAATTTATTTCGTTTTCTCAAAATATTTTATAATTGGCCAATTTCTAGGCGAATTATTTGTAGGTAATGGATCCGCCTGATTTTCATCTTTAAAAAATATTGAACCAAAAACCACTTCTTGAGACTTTAATAAATTTTTTGCTTAAAATAATTTGTCATTGGCCAGTTTTTAGACGAATTATTTGTTTGGCGAATCATCCGTCAAATTTTCCAGATTTTTTGGCAAAAACAAAGCTTATCAAAACGGCCTTCGACTGTAAAAAATAATTAACCAACAATCACTAGTTAGGGTTTTAATAATTTTTTTGGTTTTCTTGAAATATTTTGTTATTTGCCAGTTTTTACACGACTTGGTTTTTGGCGAATCATTCATGTAATTTTCCTGATTTTTACAAAAATTAAAGCTCCTCAAAAAGGCCTTTGATTACAAAAACCGATAATTGCTTCTTAGAGTTTTAATAAATTTTTGGTATATTATTAGCTTTTTTAAACGGATAAGTTTTTGCCCAATTTTTGTCTTATCCTAAAGTTTAGGTGTAGCAATTCCTCAAGCAATTTTTGTATTTAAAAGTATTTAAAAAACTACTAAACGTTTCAAATAGATAACATTGTTAGGAAATAAGTTAATATTTTGATAGAATTTTGTTAAGATTTCAAAAACCTAAATCCAGTAACACTGTCTCTGATTTGTCCTGACTTAATAATTTTTAGAAACTGTGTTATTTGATTAATTTGTGACCGATTCACATGTAAAGTAGCTTCTAGAAAGTGTAGATGAAGGATATGATTTTTATTCCTGCCGAACTATAAGGTTACAAAGATAGTATAACGATTGAAATCAGATATGCGCTCGAAGATGCAATTACTCAAGTGCAAAAATGGAAAAATTTGATAAAACGGTATTTTCTGGCAATAGTCGGCGAGAGAAAGTAGAAAAATTATAAGATAAAATTAATCAGTAATCACAATAAATAGGTTCTTACTTTGAGTACGTATGGAATTAATATTTATTTGACTTGGAGATAATAAGTAAATTCTCGTGGTAGAAATTTCAAAGATCATTGTACTTGCGCACAAATTACAATAGGATTTTTGTTGGAAAGCTTGTGAAGTGTAGATATTAACTAGAGCGCGATGATTTGTCTTCACCAAGCCTAGTCATATTAACATCAAAGGCGGAAATTAGTTCTAAGACAAGTAATAGAACTGTCGAACGATTTTTAAATCACAAACTTATTGTTATTTGAAGTTTCCTAATAATAAATTCTTCAGTAGACAAATCTCTAGCTCACACTGTTTTCCCCTCAAGTTTTGGTCCAAGTTTCATTACACGAATTTTCCGATCACGCTAAAATAATCCATCAAAACCGTCAAAAACTTTCTTTTGAAGCTATAGAAAAGTGCTCCGGCCATTAATTGCGCACCATAATGAAGACGTTCACGCCATTATTAGCGTGTTTACAAGTGAACCATATTTGTAAAACACGTTCGGATCGCGAGTAAAAATTTATTGGCAAGTTAGGTCGTCACGCAACCGAGAGAATCCTTTGAGGAATTTTTTCAAAGAAATGCATTTTTTCAATAGCCGGATTTGCTCGCAGGTAAATTTCCGAAAAGAAGTTTCTTTTCACGGCAGGACGTCTAATTTTACTGCCGATTTTTCACTAAACAATGCCATTTTGCATGCCACACCTGAGCACTTGTTGGTTTTTTCCACCTGAAAGACCCCAGTCGTAATAAATTACAAGAGGGGTACTATTGCGCTTTTGTAGCCCCAATAAAGTATTAAATGAACTCACTAGTTGTAAAATAATCACAGTTCGGCGACTTGTGGCAGGTGCAGCCAATTTTGGAGATTTTTATAAGGATGGCTCCGAGGCATCGATTCTTATCAGGAAGTTTATATTTTGATGACGAGTTTTTCGTCAGCTGCCCATTTATTTAGGTGTTTGGATTGCAATAGAGTTGATATAAAGTTGGTAGTAAAGATAAACGTTTTTTTTCTTGAAAGATGGTTTCTTCCGGACTGTTAGAAACGCATTCAATAAAATTTTATTACCAGTTTACACTTCGTGGTTACATGTTAATTGATGTGTTTGAATAAGTGAGTGCAGTAAAATACTATCACATCGTGCATAAAGAAGCGAACTTGTTCCCGTTTGCTCATCTGCACGTTTTTATAATAAATAAAATGAATGCAATCAATATTTCATAATATTTTACCGCAGGGTTGAGGATGAGAGTGATTTTCGGAAAAAAATTCTTGAAGCAATATTATTGTTATCCGAGATTCTCGTCTAATAATTGAAAGACCTTCTGGCGTTATTAGTACAAAAAATCGCGATAAAAATATGATGGAGATAAACGATCAGTTAAATGAAAAGTAATAAGGGTAGCGTTTATAAAGTAGCGAGGAAAAACATGTAAGACATTTCTCAAAAAGTTTGTTTTATAAAATCTGTTGTAAATGCAGTTCCTAATGTATTGTAATAATATTGAAATTGTTACTCAGAACATTGGCAAAATTTTTGCATTGCAATATTTTGTTTTGCATAATAATCGCAGAATAAAAAATTGCTGAACCAAATAATAATGCGGTGTTTAACATTCTAACATTCTGAACCTGAGTGTGAAAAATAAACAACAGGCCGAGATTATACAGAGTGGGTTTAAAGTAAAACATAAAGTTTATATTTTTGTAATGGGTAATGGATCAAATTTTAAAAAATTCTCGGACAGGGCGATTTTATTTGTGTAAATACAACACTTTGACACCAGGGTAACAATTCTGATGTCATTTGTTTTGAGTTAATGACGTCATTTTTAATTTTTTTTAATGACTACCGAGATTTTTGTTTCCTGTTTTAGTTAGTCTACTCCTAACTATATCTCTTTGATAAGCATAAAAAAATTGAAAAAATTAATTTAAAAAAAAATTAAAAAAGAAGAAAATAAAATAAAAAAGTACAAAATGTAATTGATAATTACCACCTACACATAAAAGGCTCCATTATTTGTTTTTTTTTGTTATTTTATAAAGGACGATTTTCACTCACTCATAAAACTGTTTATGTTTGTAATAATAATACAAGTAAATGTGATGTTTTTCAGACTTTTTCCAGTTTCTTATAATAATTATTATTGGGAGTTCCTAATATTGCATTTAATTAATTAATTAAATCTCGGAATAAAAAATTTCTTGGCATTTTAAACAAACATTTAAATATATTTACTTAACTGTATAAAAAAAACAAAACTACAAATAAGCAATAATTTAGGGTTGCAACATTGTTTTATGTTTTTTTTGGACAAATCATCGTTAGTTTTGTTTTAGAATGTCACTAGAAATAATAAAATTTTAATTAATTAATGTTTTAATAATTTTAGTTTTATTAGTACAGTCGAACTTCGATAACTCGAAAAAGCGGTTGCCTGTTATAGTTCGGGTTATCGAATTCGTATTATCATAGAGAACTACAAAAAACTTAAAAGATTTGGATGCAAATAATAAGTTAACAGAATATGTTATAATAAAAGTGCTATACGAAAAATTAAAAACATATAGTTAGTATTTTTCAACAATAATAGATATACAAAATACGGAGCAACAATATTTTATTATTAATATTTGTGTCATTGTAAGACATAGGACGTTATTCTTCGCTATTAGGTTAATAACTGCTGAAATACGCACATCCATTGTTACTAAATTCAAAATATGAACAGGCCGAGACTTGTCAAAATGTTCAAAGGTATCAAGAAATTTGACTTACGATTTCGAAAAATAGCTATACATAATATACTTACTACAATTTTGCTTTTTTCGTGCTACGGAATTTACAATGATTCAAGGTATTAAAAAATTCATGTTATTTAAGCCTCGACTTATTAAAGTTTGACTGTATTAATATATTTAGTTAATAGGACTAATATTCATTACAAGGAGTTGTAGAAAAATTCTAATAAAATTCTTATGCATAAAGAAAAGGATTAATAAATTAACAGCAAATGATGATAACTGTATTATTATTACTTTTTGATTTACGGCAAAAATAATTTTAGTAGACTCATATTGTTATTTTAGCACAAATTAAATACTTTGCAGCCTACAAACACGTTTCATTCGTAATTTGTAGACACACAACGAGTCAATTAATTTAACATAATAATTGTCAATTGATTAGTGTGGCCAATTTAAGAATTATATCAAATTTGTTTTAATGGAAATCTATGATTATTTCTTTAGATAAATGATTTAATAATGTTATTGAAATCTGAAACAGAGATCATAGTACTATACAAACTGTTCATAAAGTTGAAGAGTTCCTTTTAATACAAGGATCTGTGCATTATTTTCAAGAGCTTTGGCCTAAATCGTCTAAAGCTCAGTTTCTGAAACCTATTTAACGGAGAGATATGATAAATTTAAACCTCAGTTAAAACATAGCAACGTCAATCACTTAGGTACGCATTACGTTAGCAACTATCTTTGATTAACTGAAGTTTAACCGTAATAGAACAGTAAACTGTTTTAATTAACGGAGATAATTTTTATAGTTTTGTAAAATTTAGAGTCCAGCCCAGTCTGCGATTCGCACTTCAAAATATATATAAACTATAAATGCCTTATGACTATAAATAAATATAAATATAAATGACTATAAATGCCGTAGCAGCATTCTTATAGCATTGTCTATAGAGCAGAAACAAACCTGTGAGCTCTACAATTGTGACAGTTATTTTCGAATAACGTTAACAGGCCTTTGATTTTTTGACAATTCGAACAGGACCAGCTTCAAGAATTTCTAAAAAATGCAGTTATTGTATCTTCGTTAGCATCAACATTTTACTACCTAGTGTTTTAGGCTAGAACTCAGAAGAACAATACACCCTATCACCTGTTAAAAGGAACGCCTCAACTTCACGAACAGCCTGTAGAGTATTTGTTTCAGTCACTCGTCCCTTCATGACTCGTTCTTAAACTTCGGACGAGTGTCAGAATAGAATTATAGATTGCCTTATGATATGAATCTTATTTACTTTAATATACTTCTTTTATACTTACTATAACATAACTACAATAACAATTAAAATGAAACAATATTAATATATTAATTACGAATTTTTTTTATTTGACTCCACTTCACTTGAATTTTATTGAAATTTAGCACGTGTTTTGATTATGAATAAAATATAAAAATACAAAAGTCATTAATTAGGTGTTACTTTGTCATGTTTTAAGCAACACTTTACTTCCAATTCTAATTAGTTTTTCATATATTTTGTAATAATTGACGAGTGATTTTTTATTCAATACACTTCCGAATATATCACAATACTTTGAAAATCAACCCAATTACTGCAAAAAGGCGTCTATTGAAAAAGTTAATTTTTTATTACAGCTTCCGTTTAACGACCGAATGAAAAATTTGATTTATTGCCACGAATGGTTTCGTATGGTTGGTGCAGCTGTCGTCATTGACTCATTTACTCTATTGTATAGAATTGCAAAACCCATTTTTATGCCTCTACTACGATTTTAATACAAAGAAATTCAATTAAATTTTGGAATTTAGAGGAAAACTGCAAAAATGTAACTAACGCGTTTTAATTTAATCTATTACTTGCCCAAATTCTCTTACCACCTGTAGTGCCCACAAAAGAGAAGAAAAAATACATACTATGCACAGTCAGTCCATCAGAATTTAATGAAGCAATACAAACAAAAAATCATGCCTGGGTGAAACAAAGTTCTTATATTAGAATCCTTCTTCAAAATGTAGTACTTTATTTAATTAATTTGTTAATGAATACGATTTATAATATTTTTTTATTAGTCCCAAACCTTTTATTCCAGGGACGAAATTTTAAATTGGTACCGAATAAAAAACAATTTCATCTTTTTTGTTGCACCATTTTTAACTTCAGTTTAAACTTTAACTGCTGTTAAATTTTTATTTACTATTTACTGTGAGTTAAGAGAATGAAAAATCTTTGTTAATAAATTATTGTAAACTAAATAATAAATGAATGTGTAAAATTGCCTACATTCTACTAAATACTTATAAAGAAATAAATCTCAAAATTCTAAGAAATATGTGTTGTGCCTTTTTGTAAAATTCATGTGTTAGTAAATAATGTTTTTATCACAACAAATTCTGCGCTTCATTTCTCTTTATTACCAGTCCGCCCCTGTGCTAAAATAACTCAGTGTTGGCCTGTAGATTTGTCAGAGTGATTTATGACAGCTTATTATTATTTACTGCTTCTCATTTTAAAATAAGTATGACAGTTTTCTCACTTTCTCAAAGACCTAGAAAGTCGGGAAACAAATTGCTCGAAGCCGAGGAAGCAGTTCCAGCTAATTTGAGATAATTATTTAAAAATACTCTACACCTCCTTTCTAACACAAAGACAAAGGGCATAGTGTTTTTTGGCGAGTTTTCTAGGATAGAATTCGGCAATCATCAAATATTAAATGGAATCGAAAGATGATAAACAATCATTTCGCCAAAAATCAATAGCACCATCCTGGCGTTTTCACAGAGCCCTCAGCCGAGTGAATCTAGACAAAAGATATCCCTGAGTACGCAGTAAAGATTGATCGGAAGTTTTTATCACCATTTTTAAGAATCGTTAGCCGTCATCGCTTCTTCAAGTTACCATAATCGCCGACTTTTATAAACATCACAAACTTTATGAAGCATTTAGCAAAAGTGCAAACAAAGCGGCTGCGAAAACTTGAATTTTGCGCTGTCATGGCTCGATTTGGGCTTCGATTTGCATTACAATTTTCATCCGTTATATAGGAGCGGAAAAGAGCGCCCGTTCGAAGAATTAAGAAATGGTCTCGAGGAGGGAAATAAGAAACTTTTGTCATGATGAGAAGCTGAATTGGTGGATGTGCAGCTGCGTTTGTTCAGAGATCGAGCAACAAATCCTCATTTACCTGGACCGATTTTGTGCGCCAGGGGCGGAACGTCGCAGATTTCAGGGGGCAGATAATGCTACAAACAAGTTCAATAACATTGCTTCATCTGGAAAAAATTGTCTAAAATAGAATATTATTATTACTATTATTGAAAAAAATTATAGCAAATATTTCTTTTCTGTCGTACAAAATAGACCAAAACTAGCAATGCGTCAGGTTAGGTTTGGTCAGGTCAGGTCAGGTCAGGTCAGATTCTAAAAAAATACTTATTTTTTGTTGTCTCCTATTTATACTAAACTTCTTTATTTATGTCAGCAAGTTGGAGATATAAAAAGTCTTAAATAGTTGTGGATAAAGAAAATAATCAATTATGCTGTTTAATTTTCTTTACGCAAAGGAAAACCGTTTTGCCTTCTCTTTGATCTTTTCGAAGCCATGTGTCTTTAAATTGAGCAGCTGTAGGTATCCAAAATTCTGTCGACTGTTTTTCTAAAATACATTTTCAAAAGAATAATACTTATGACAACAAAATAATAATAACAGTTCGACTAAAAAAGTGTTTCTGTTGTGCTGACCTGTTCAAATTGTCCCAAAAACAACTAATAAAGGAATGAAATAGATGTAGCCAATGAAAAATTTCAAATTGTATCAATTAAAATTAAATCAATGTCAGTCAGCATTTAAAACACCCTTTACGTTATTAGACTTAATGTTGCCACAGTGGTTCCAAAAATGTATTTGATGTAAAAAAAGTGCCACTACACCATGAGCACTACATTTCTTAATTCTTTCTCGTTTCAATTTTATAATTGACTTTCTTTGTAATGTGATGATTTTTATGAATTTGCTGATAAAAAACTCGCTCCCTAAATCTTATCTTATTAAAAACCATTCTAATTATGTTTTGATATCAGCCTCTAATCTCTAAGAAATAAGATAAATTCACAGATTTTGTTTCAAATTTTGCCAAAAATTAAAAAATCTCAAAATTACGACAATAAATACATATTATTTGTTTTCTCTAGTGTTTTTACAACTGCAACTAAAAATGACTTTTATCTTTTATTTCATTGTTTAAGTAAGTTTTTTTAAAAAAGATTTAAATGAAAGTTATATTGTTGTATGTTTCAGTCGATTTTAGTTGATTTTTGATCAAAATTTTGTGAACCAAAAAACAATAAAGTAGTAGGTTAGTAGGTAGTTCAAGAATAGTAAAGTCACTTAGTTCTTTTGAAATTCTTGTCAATCAAAAACACATTTATTTCTCAAAATTTTGTTAAAAACTGGTTTAAAATGTATGTACTAGTCTAAAAATGATCTTAAGTTCGCCCTTTAACATTCTATAAGCACGTTTTTGATGTAAAAACCAAATTTTTTGATTAAAATATTGCCAAACCAACAGAAAAGTTAGTCGAAAATGGCATTTTTGACCTAAGTTCTTCGTTTTTCTTTGAGCTTCTGCTTAAACAGTTTGAAAAATTACGAAATTATGGTGATAATTACACTACTTTATGTCTTTTTCGAGTATTTTTTAGCCAGAGAAGCATTTTGTGCAAAATTTATTTTATTTTCGCATTTTTTAAAGTATTTAAGCGTAAAATAGTTGCTAAACCACATGTATTTTGTTTTTGTTATTATTTAAGGCAATTGAAGTCTGTTTTTTTCGAAATATTTTAGTGAAATTACGCGAAAATTCAACAAATGAGACAAAGTTTGTTCCATTCGATTTCTCAATTAAATAAACCGAAAAAAAACAAAATTTGATTATGTGTTTTATATTTTTACTTTTTCCACGTCAAAGCATGTTTTAAAACCATATTTTCAATGTTTGGACATTGATTTTGCTTTTTTCGAAAGTTATCATGCGTTTTAATGGGTAGTATTTATAAAATGTGATAAATGCTTCTTTTTGTAATAGTAAAGGATAGACGTAATTTACATTTTATTGGAAAGACAGAGATAAAACTATAGTAAAAGCTTTTGCTACATTTTATAAATACTACCCAATCTTTCGTAATATTCTAAAAAAAAGCCAAAAACTATTAAATATTAGAAAAACAGTGAATATTTTTTGAAATATTACTAAATTTTGTTGAAAAATACTTTATTTTTGCTATTCGAAAATGGTGGGTTTAATTCCCAGTTTTTGTTTTACTATTATTGCTAAAACAGACCAAAAAATCAGCAAATTATTTTCTGTTTTTTTGTACATTTTTGAGCAAAATTTTCATTTTTAATAATTGTTTTTGCCTTTTTTAAAGTATTTAAAACCAAGTTTTAAGGTAAAATAGAAGATCATATTATTATTAGTAAAGTGAATGAACATTTTACAATAGCTAAGCTGAGAGGCACATAAACACTTTTTTACTTCGTAAATGTATTCAATGTTCAGATATTCAGAATATTGTGAAAGAAGGAGAAAGCTTTTTTTAATACATTGGTTTTGATCACAAGAGAATAGAAAATACCTATAAATTTTTTGACTCACTAGCCATTTTGGTATTTCACAAAAAATCTGCGATTTTCAAAACCCTCTTTGTCAAATATTTTAACATTCTTCTCCAGTAATGTAAATCTCTTAAATACTTTTGCAATTTAGTATAAAATATTGATAAAAATTATTAAAAGTAATGATGTTTAGGCGCAAAAGTAGAAAGATATTTTTATTACACGTCAAAATGACAAGATATCATGATGTTTATGATTGTCCCTAGATGGCGCCATTTCAATCAGATTCAAAATTCAAACAATAAATAATTTAATTTATTGTTCTACTAAGAATGGTAGTTTGACGTTTACAAGTTATGTCAAAATTAGTTCTTTAGGTATTTAATCAGTTATGGAAAGACCGATTTTGTTTAATGAGCATAATGTTTGCCAAAACGAGTGAGCGCAGCGTCACAAAAATTAAAAAAGGCAATTTTTTAGATATAGTTGGTATTTATCGATGTTTTTATAAAAACTTTTTAGAAAACTAAATGTTAACTAGAAACAACAAAAATTTTGGTTTTTTTTGTAAGTAGATGGCTGGAACATAAGTATATTTTATACTCAAGAATAGGAAGTAACGCCGAATGAAAAAATAAATGTAAACACTGGAACTCCAATACAATACCACTGTGGTATACCAGAGGTTTAGAAAAACAATTTATTCTGAAAGAATTTCCAAGAATATAAATCCCCAGTACCAACACCCAAAAATTGCGAGAGTGGGGAGTCCCTATTTTCCGTGCAATTGCACCATCCTCCGCCCATGCCGTTACCTGCACTACCTGGGCCCTCACCTTTTAGGCAACCCGATGGACACCCGAAACAAAGAACCCCACCATCGGTCCCAGCAGATGCCCAAGTTGTATATAGCCGAAGATGGGCATCGCTGGGACAGTCATTCTTCGTTCGGCCGTTTGTCGGTTCGGAGGTGCAAAACGGCGCGCAATGGATGCTAACCCATCCGAAATGTCTCCGGAAACCCATCGAGTGCAAAAGAAAACGACCAAACGCAGTGCAGTGACCAGCTGGTGCTTCAGTTGACCCCCGACTCTGGTGGGACGGTGAATCATTCCGTCGTGCTGTTGATCTCGGCGATGATGTTCAGTTCGGGACGAATTGTGGACGAGTGAGTGCAGTGATCAGCGCCTTTTGGATTGAGATTTTACACGTGGTAAAGGGAAAAAACTCGAATTTATCGAGGGGTTGTTAAACGGTAGCTTTATTACCGCAAAAGACCCAATTATTGCCCATTTCGATTAATTATTATTATTGGATCAGATGGGGCGAGAGATTCAATATTCAGGATGCAATTTTCCTGCGAAAGGACGAGTTTGAATCGGTTGTGTTGCCATGGTGATTGGCCGGCTAGCGTTATTGCCATGGCAACGTGACAACTTTCAATTGTGTAGCAGGAAAATTGAAGCAGAAACTTGATCAAAATGTAAAAATTAAACGTAAAATATGGAAAATTTATTATTTATTAATTTTCTATTGCTATTTGGAGTTCATAACAACATTCTTAATCAGAAAAGTGTTAATTTTAAATGAATGAATTAGAATTTGTTGGCACAAGGCTCAAGTTTGTCCTTTTTTTTAATTATGCTTTTGCAGCATTTTTTGCATTCATTGGTTTTATTTATTTTTAACTCTGTATATCTAGAGTTTGTGTAAATTTTATTAAATACGAATAGAAAGAAATAGAGCAAGTCAATGAATTGTTCGTTCAAAAAATGTGCTAGAGGCTATAGTCGGCGCAGTTGCTAGATATGTGCAGAAGTGATTATTATATCTTTATCAGAAAAAAGATTTTTGAAAAAAATTCTGAAACATGTAAATGTAAAATTTCAACAATTCAGTTAATAATATTTATTGGAAACGAAAATTTCTTGTTAGGAAGCAGTTTATTATTAATTTCCGCTTTCCTCATTATTTAATTTTGTAATAATTGAATATTCCCTGATTTGCTCAAAATTTTGCCTCACTCTTGAGGTTTCCCTTAAGTTTTTCATAACAAAATTTAATACTCCTGATAAAAAATCTGGCGTAAATATGCGGAATATATTAATTTTATATTTTAGGTGAAGTACATGTTAAGTAGTCTTAGGATCTCAGTTTTCGAAAAAATGCCAAACACTGAACTATTTTCATCATACACCTTTTTACTGAAAAAAATGTCAACAATTTTGTTTTGCTGTGAACAAATATTGCAAAGTTGCAATAGCACAAAGGTCAAGTTTGTATTTTTTTAATTAAGTTTTTGCAGCATATTTTGCATTCATTAATTTTATTTATTTATTTTGTGTAAATTATACTAATACGAATAAAGATAAAAATGAAAAGAAAATCAGTGGATTGTTTATACAAAAATTTGCAATAACAGGAAATGGGTGTCAGTTTATTAGATCTGTCAGAAAAATGATTTGAGATGTTTTTCTGTATAGTGATGATTGTGTTGAGTAATATACATTTTGAACGAAGGAATGACTGATTTGCAGTTTATGGCAGCTAATCAACCTCTCATAAACTGTACTGTTAGATTTACAACTTTAGTCAAAATTCACTATTTCAATTGGTGAAAGTAGTATTTGACTTTAAAATTAAATAAGGTCTTCCCTGTTTCTTTTTTTCAGTCCAGCAACTGAATTTTAAAAATATGTAGAAATTTAAATGTACAACACGAATCTATATACTTACATACAAGGATGATATATTTCAGCTTGGAGTTTTTTTTTTAATTAAAAAATATAAAAATAATGAGATTTCTGTTAATTTTCTCATAAGTATTGACTTTCATGATTTATTTATTTTTTCTGATTCTTTATACTTTCCTCTTGATTTCTTTTTGATTTGTTTAACTTCCTTAATATTTCTCTTTGATGGGACACGTCAGTTTTATGTTTCTGATAATTATTTCAGCAAAATTTTTCGAAAACATGCGAAACGTACGCTTTGAGATGTTTTTATGATATTTGTCTTTATGAGAAAGTATTCAAAGCTTTGTTTTACTGTGAACAAATATTGAAATTTTGGAATGGTGAATGACAATTTGTTAGCACAAAGCTTAGGTGTGTTCAACATTAAAGAAATTACTAATTGATTTAATATTATTAATAATTTGGAGATTTTAGTGAAATTGAAGGGATATTATTGTGGTATTGCAGTGTTTTTAGTTTTTATGTAATAATTTTTAAACAAAATCTCTGTAATTCATTTATTATATTTTTAATTGTGCAGAATAATGTATAGAATCTGTAAATTTTATTAACAGAAATAGGAAAAGATTTTTTTGTACAAAAACCTGCCAGTAAGTGAAATTTTTTAGTAAAATTTAAATTTAAGAAAATGCTACATCATTGCCGATAATAACTGTAGTTCAGAACAGTAAAATAATATGGATAAATCGTATTTCGGAAAATTATAATTGAACACATGTTTTATCAATATACCAAATAATAAAGTGAGTCACAAAAGCTATCTCTCTGTGATACAATTGATTAATTAATACAGTTAATATACAATTATATTTGGAAACATAGTTGACTAATCTGGGGTACAGTTGTAGTATAAGGTGTAGTTAGTTGTTTATCAATAATAAGTAAATTTATTCAAAACTGTAAATTTCTCCACGTTAGGAAGCAGTTTGTTATTAAACGTCTACTACACTTTGGTACGTGACAAAGTTTTAAAACATCCTGTCGCAGTTGTAAATACATTTTTAACAGAATTAATTGCATTTCCTCATAAATGAGTTGCACTGATAATTTGGTCTTAATTTACAATAATTCAAGTACAAAATTACAAAATTATTTTTATACTATAACAGTGGAAGAAGTTTTCAGATAAATAAAATATTGTTCAAAGTCTAAAATATTATAATACAACTCTTAAGATATTATTCCAAATTTGAAGAATTTTTGGTACTTACCTGTATAGAGCGAGACATGAAAAGAAGAAAACAAAATAAATTAGTAACAAGTTGTCAAAAATCAACTCAACATTTTATGCTCGGATAATTGCCAATTTGACTTAACTTGAACTGGTGATTGTAAGAAATCTAAATTAACTCTTCTAAAATGGTCATTTCGATATCATTTACTTTTTTCTAAATGCTACGGATTGTATCACGAAGTCGGCTCGCTTAGGCATTATCGTTCCAGAAATTTTAATTAAAATTACAAGAATTGTTTGTCATTTTTTTGGGATGAAAGAACGGTGTTAATGGCGCAACAAAATTTAATAGAATTTCCGTTAGTTGTTACAACCAAATCATTAGCATAAAACACTGAAATAATTCCCTAGGTGTCAACCAAACACCATTTACCTACTTTTTGGCCAAAATGTAAATAATTTATAGACTTGCAGCCATTATCTCAACCCGTTGACCTTCTCAAAGTCACTCATCTTCCAGCAAGCAATTATTTTGACTTAAGTCATGTTTTATAAAACACCACCTAATCAATGTTTAAAATGCGTTTAAAAATCCTTTGTTTGCGAACAGTGGGAGCCTTGAACCCTGGTTTACATGTTTTCCGCACAATCTAATCAATTTTGCGACCAGAAGGAACCATTCGAGCTTTACAATACTTTTTTTTTTATAATAATGAATGCGTTTCGTTGGAATTTGTGGCTTGCGCCACACTTTTTGTCTTCATGAAAAAGTGCTTCCGCTTGAACACTTGCAGCTGTCGATGAAAAACCTTGATTGGGTTCCACGGAACCTATAATTATGATAATTCGACTAAACCTAAAAACCCACAACGCGTAGGTACTTTTTGAATTGGTACAGTTATTAAGACGATTCAAAAGTAATTTATGAATCCGCCTTCAGCCTTGACATTGATCCGGATTTTTTGATGATGACCTGACGTGACCAGATCATTGACATTGGAGAGATTTTTGTGCAAAAACCGGACATGAGTCGAGATTTTTGGTTCGATTAAACACTTCATTGCCTAATTGTTGCCGAAATTGCAGGAACAGATGACTCAGCACGCAGATGCGTTGCACTTGTCTAAATTTCCATTGAACCGATTTTTTAATTATATAAGTGGCTTAATTAATAATGTTTCATGGAATATACAATAGACAAGGTGGTTTATTATGCTGGTTTATGTAATTTTACTTCCATTCATTGGTTTTCATTATTTTCTAACAATTATAACAAGAATTGTTTTGTTTAAAAATTATAACACGGCCAACAAAAAATAACCATTGATGCAATTTTTTAAATATTAAATTGCAAATAAATCATCCTCTATTCTAAGCTGCATCATTGTAAGCTTTGTAATATTAATAAAAATAAATAAATAAAATGCACTATTTTAAGATTAGGTTTTGACTAATTAAGTTGGTAGCTTTGATAATGCAAATACAAAGTCTCTTCTTTTGTCTTGTCTTTTTTCAGTTTTAGCAACTCAATTTCAGAAGTAGAAAATCAACTATTTTGTTAGCACAAATCTGAATAGAGCAATAATTTTTATCCGACTATGCTTTAATCCAAATCTCTTGAAATAATCCGAAAAACTAAAGCATTTAAGAGTGAACTATTTTATTATAAATTTTTAGAATAGGAATATCTATTTCATTTCTCATTGTTTATTCGTCTAAATTACGGAAAATATGATTAATCAGAGAACCCTTTGCAATAATTAGTTAGGATTATAGAAGTTCGACTAGATGTGGCCACATATTTTAGTTTCTTGGTTAACTCAATTTTTTAATTTTTTATTTAACTATCTTTAATTACAAAAAGGTAAAAGAAATTGGAAAAGCTTATTTTTTACAATTTAGTGATTTTTCTTTATTTCCTTTTAATTGCTTTATGATTTTCCTGGTATTTTTAAATTCCTTATTATTATTATTCCTGATGTCCTCCAATTCCCTCAATAATTCCTCTAATTCTTAGGAATAACCTTCCATGGTTTAATTATTTCACTCCACATACATCTTAATTTATCACAATTTAGTTTTTTTTCATATTTTCTATAATTTCGTCATGATTTCGTTCTGATTTTATTCAACTTCTTCAGAATTTCTCCTTGCTGCTGAAAATTAGTTTTGGTACAATTTGCTCTCGTTATTTTTTCCTCGATATTTTTTTCATTTCTTCATGGCTTCCTAATGATTCGCTCAAATTTTTTCTTTCTTGAAGATTTTGGCTCGTCATAAGAATGATTTTTTTCTAATCAATATATTTTCTTAATTAAGTCATACTTGGTGTTGTTACTTGATTTTCTCATAATTGTCTCTTATTTCTTCATAGATTTCTCTAATTCTTGATTATAATTTTAGGTGATTTTAATATTTTATCAGGATTTCTTTTGATTATTTGTGACTTTCTATAATTTCCTTAAATACCGTGACAATTTTGTATTCTTTCTTTAAGAATGTCCAGAAAATCCGTAAGATTAATAATTCTTGGTTTCGCTTAATTTTGACACTATGAAGTTACTTTCCTAATAGTTTCGGATTTTCTCAGAGTGTCCGCTCGATCTTGAGCATGTATTCTTTTGATCTAAGTATTATTCCTAGATTTCTCTTACTTTTGTCAGAATTTAACAGTTTTTCCAGGTTACCTCTGAGTTCCTCTTGATTTCGTTTAACAGCATCATAATTTTTTTAGTTTCCTTGATTTTATTTAATTTGGCATAATTTAAGGATACTTCCAGATTTTTGTGGATTTTTTATGATTGCTCTCATTTTTTTGATAGTTTTTTATGATATCCTGAAGATTTTCCAGAAAATCCGTGATATACCTATTTATTTTAAGGATTTTTTCCAGATATTGCATTCTTTTGTTACAATTTACACTTCTTGATTTCTTTTGGTTTTCTCATGATTTTTTCCATTTACTTTATTTTTCTCGTGTTTCATTCTTTTGTAAGTTCAATTTAATTTAATTTTGTCATAATCTATTTATATTTCTTTGTTTATTTTGATTCCCTTCCAATTTTCTCCTAATTTTGGTACTATTTGCTATTTTTCCAGATTTCCTTTGACTTCCTCACAATTTCTTCAATATTTTTTCTAATGTAATGTAATTTAGAGTCATTTTAGTTATTTTTCTCGATTTTTATCATTTTTTTTAAATTTCATTTGATTTCCTCGTTATTTTGACTGAGATATGGATAGACTGAAATTTCCTCAAAAATTCTTTTGATTGTGCTAGATATTCTCTGACTTCCTCTAATATCCTCTCAACTTCCTTGTACTATCCTCATTATTTCCCAAAATCTTAATTTTGTGATGATTTAGTTATTTTTCCTGATTTATTTTGATGTCCTAATTTTGTCTGATTTCCTCAAATTTTTCTTTAACTCTTAGAATGAGTTCTCGTGATCTGTTTACTCCGGATTTTTCTTATTTGGTCAGAGTTTAGCTATTTTTACAGATTTGATCTTGAGTTCTGCATAATTTCCTTTCGTTAAAAATGTGTCCAGAAACTAGGCTTGAGTTATTTAAAACATAGCAATTTTTCTTTATTTTCTTGGATTTCCTCATTATTAACTCTAATTTCTCAAATGTTTTTCTTAATTTAACTTAATTTGTCAAAATTTAGTTGTTTTTCCTGATTTTTTTTCATCCTAGTTTTTTCTGGTTTTTCCAAGATTTCGCTTTGATTTTTCTGATTTCCTTGGGTTTCCTCTCATTTTTTTAATTCCTTTGAAAATGCGCTTAAGTAAAAAATTCACAATTCCGTGTTGTTAAAAACCCAAAACAAGATTCAAAAAGTAATTAGCAGGATTTTTTATATTACTATACTGTTGTTTTTTGAAATACACTTTTTAGATGTTGCAGTCGTTGTCTGAAACGTGTAAAAATTGATGAAAGAAAGTATTATATTATACGTTAAGTAAAAAAAACTAACTGGTGACAGTCAATATTAAAAAAAACAAAATAGTTAATTTTGCATCAACGTAACTTTTTTGTAGGATCTTTTCTTCAAATACAAGTTTTTTTTGTAAAAAAAGGTGATTCTGAATCTTTGTTTAAAAAACTTTGTGAATTTTGTTTTGTCAGCAACATTTTTTTTGACTTGAGTCTTAAAATTTACTTTTGATGTCGTACATCATTTGAACTCTAGAACTCCTACTTTTTTGATTCCATATGCATTTTATTCAAAAGAAGAATTTATTTTTTCTTAAATTGTAGATTTCGATTTTGTTGCAAATTTGGGGAATATCATGTTATGAAAATTAATTTCGTTCCAATTAAATCTTATGTTTTTCCGTGACTCTTGCCCTAACGGTGCCCTTGCCTTGTTGCCATATTTCGGTAATAACCGATCTCGCAACGGTAAACCGCTTTGGTTTTATTTGAGGTTAAAGTTCGCGCTTTCAGTAGTCCGTGATGCGTGACAATATTTAGTTTTTTTCGAATATTGCACTAGTCCCGGCCTATTGAGGGCGCGAGCATCGCCGTCACGTGTGTTTTTCCGCCATTTCTCGCTTCACGCCACATAAACAACATTTATTTACTTAAATTATTCCCTGTGAAATGATCAAGATAACTAAACGGCGTTAATGGCTTGTTATGTTTTTTTTTCCACGTCACGTGGTGATTTATGGCGCTTGACCGGAGCGCCCCTTCGACGTGAAAAAAACCCTAATTAAATTATTTCGTGTTCCTGCCAGATCCTCATTAAAATTCCCGCAACATAATCAAAAAGCCATTAATAAAGGCACTGTCATATTACGTATTGTTCGAAAGGCAAAAACCTTCCGACAAACACTTGCAATAACGGTTTTTGTCTCGGTCCTGCCCAGGACTTGTTTGCTTAATCGCGAAGATCCTTTGATATCCTCGTGGTACAATAGGTTATCTATTTACAGAGGAAACTTAATGAAATACGCCGACAACAAAGTCCGTTTCATGCTGAAGGCTGTGTCGTTTAGGTCGTGTCTTGTGCAACTTGTGGTTTTTTCATTAGTCAAATTGCACTTGTCCCGGCCTGCAAGGCACAGTCACGCCATCTCTAATATTAACGGAAAAATATGCACTATATGGAGCGGACGTGATGCCAGGATTACCTTACCAAAGTTCAAACTCGACGAGAATTTATTTACACAATTATTATACTTGCACTAGGAGTTGCTGCTAATCTGGCACAAAATCTTTCGACTGAAATTATAATGTTATGCACATTTTTTACATTCTAACACCTCTGGGTCGATGGGAAAGTAAGGCACTGTAAAAATATGTACCTAAATACATTGGATTTATTAGTAATTTTATTTGATGAAGCTGTTTGGTTATACAACGTAAAAAATATAAAAAAAAATTTTTCGTACTTTATATGTACAGCGTGCTCAAAAACTGGCGCACCATCTCAATGGTGTGTGGTAGAGAACTGGTTACATATAAACATTGTGATTTTTTGGATCAATTTTAATTTTTCTAGTTAAAAAAACTGCTAAAATCTAATAGTAAATTTAAAAATAATTATTCATCGTTTTGTTACGGAACGATTACCTGGTATGAAACATAAAAACATAAAAAAATAATGAAAACCAAAGAAGTTAACACAATAAGTTTCTAACTCCAGATTTTTTAAAATATGACTTTAGGAATTTTTTCAACATTTTCCCCGTAATCTGCACTTGCTTCTCAATAACGTACCACTGAGTTGGTGCGCTTGTTTTTGAGCACCCTGTATAATGACTGCTTCTTATATTTTTTAATAAGTAACAATACAACACTTAATATAAAAACAACAAATTATGAAAAACAATCACTTCTTACAAAATAAGACAAAAACAGAAAGATAACATCCTTGGTGTGTAATTAAGTTTTTGTTTTTTATTTTTATTTTATACCATGAGATCGTATATATACTGAATTAAAGCAATCCTTGAAAGGGAAGTGTAACTTGAGCCACACATCTTCTCAAAACATCGTGTTGCAAAGGACAGTAGAGCATATTAAGGAGATGACCAGAAAAACTGGCTCTATGTGAGCAAATAACCGTTTAAAGAATCCTTAGAGAAATGTCTACCGAAATTCTGCTAGGCATCATTCACCAATTGAATATTTCTACTCCCCATTTTTTTTACTTTGTTAAAATAGCATTCTACAATGTAGGATTTTTGTTGGGTGGTAAACACCATTTTGGAATAATTTTGATTAAGCAAGGAATCAGTTTTTGAAAAATCCTGATCTGTCAATTTTTGACATGTGGCTAAAATTCTGAAGGCACGGCTTGCTCTAATTCATTTCATTTTCGATCTCATGTTACTAACTATAGTTCATTTTTTTAAATAATCAACTGTCAATGTCAAAATTCTGATAAAGACCAGACTGTATCACCCTAAAAGTTCATGTCCAACCACTTTTGAAACTAGCTGTATTCTGTATTTGACATTTTGAACACCAGATTTGACATTTTTGAAAATTGGACGTTAGTGTTAATCATTAATTCGTTAGTCTAAAGGTGGTCTAAAATAATCTGATGTGTTTTTTTACGTGTTTTAAACTGGAGACAACTTAAAAAATTTGGAAATTGAATTTTTCAGCTAAAACATTACACCAACCTTAATTAAAAAAAAATACTATTTATGATAATGCCAACCAGACGGCTCTTAGACAGTTGATTATAAAAAAAACGACTATAGAAAGCTAAAGGAATATATACGACCAGAAATAGTAAAAAAAGATCAATAATGTATAAATTTTTGTATACATATCAATATGTCATTTTCAAAAACAAAATCGACAAAAATATAAATTTTATCCGTTACTTACTCACCCTGTGTAATTACATTACTTACTCACCCTGTGTAATTATACTGTAATTATTATGTAGTAGTATATGAAACGTAATAGTACTCAAAAACTCATGGACGGTAAGTTACAGAGTTAGTCAGTTATGGTGTATTTTTGGCATGGAGAGAGAAACTAGTGGAGGGAGCCTAAGTGATTTTTTTTGATTGTGATTTGTTGCACAACCACTTTTTGTGATCGTTTTCAAAGTGCGCATGCTAACTTTTTTCTCCACTAGAAATCCAAACCAGCGGTGTAGTCAACATATTTTAATTTTGGGGGTATTTGACCACCAGGTGTTAAAAAAACTGTTTAAAGCAAAAAGAACTGAAATAATGTAGTTAAATTATTTTTAACCATGAGACGCCAACTTAACAGCTGATTTGTAATTTAGTGATAGTGATTAGTGATTATTGATTACACACTTTGGCGAGATATTCAGAATAGGCTATAAAAGGTGTGTTTAGATTGCCGGTATAGGGTAGGTACACCCACTACACTAGTTTCTACCTCCAAGATTTTTGAAATTTTCTTAGATTAAAAATAAATTATTATACTTACCACTTAATATTATGTTTAATTTAAAATAATAAAGTGATACAAAATTGCTTTCTTATCATAGTAGATAAAATTGACAATACTTAGAATACCTAATGCAAAAATACAATAGGATTATTTTTTTTTAATTACAGATTTAGTATAAAGTGGAATTTATTATGTATTTGATTCACAAAAACAGACAATAGGCAGTGAACTTGTATTAGTTAGTTCTCTGGGGTAAGAAAGTGAAATAAAAATATTTTGTAGTTTTCTAAACTAAAATGCCAGGTATAATATGCTGGGATTCTCACTTCCATACAAATTAATTTATTGGTGGTATTTCAACATTTTTTTAATAAAAACTCTGGCTCCAGTGAATGAAACATCTTAAAACACTAAATTGAATATCAATCCCAAAAAGATGTTTTTTCTGAAAGATGTTACCTTTTTTCGCAGAAATCTATTCGTGAAAAAATAAGTGCACACAAAAAAGTTAGTAGAGCTTCGTATTTAACTTTGTTTTTAATGTATTTATATCACATTTAACTGTATTTAAGAAAATTTATTTATATCTACTAATTATATTTTTTGCTATTTGACCCTATTTGCTTGTAATTAATATAATTTAAATAATTTAACGAGATTTAATTATTTATTTATAAATAGCGATACTTACATCATTTTGTACACCTGTTTAACCTAAGCCACCTAATTTGTTTCTGACTAGTAAATAAGTGTACTTCAGCTAACAGCAAATTCTAAGCAAGTTGTGATCTGTATTAAATTTTGTTAAATAATTAGGACATATTTGATAAATAAGGTCGATTTTTTTTATTAATGGTTGCCACTTTTTCTAAATGGAAATAAAGTATGTTATGTCCTTAATCACTATGGTCATATTAGGTCAGGTCAAGTCTGGTAAAAAATGAAAACTTATTCGATGTACTGCGAAAAACACATACTTACAATTAAGTCCTGTTTATATTGCAATTATAAGAAAAAAAAAACAAGATTAACGATCAAAGAACAGAAAAATTATTTCTTACGAATTAAACAAATTCATCCCAGAAAGTCCGAATTGTAGTAAGTATTTTACTGAAAAAACTCAAATAATTAACACACAGAATATAAAAAAAATAGATAAGTATATGTGGTTTGTTACTTTTCTGTTGATAATTTAAAGGACAAGCTACGTCCTTATGTGCATCCAAAATTCAAAGGTCCAAACGACAATTTGTATAAAGCAGTGTTCTTCAACCTTTGCCATCCGGCGGAACCCTTTGTCGAGATATTTTTTTTTATGGAACCCTTCATTTAGTAATACACCCAGATGAGATTTTAGGGACAGCTGCGTTGACTTGTTACGAACAAGGTGAGCCCGTGCTTTGGTAATAAAAACTCTAAATAAGATTTAAATTTGCATTTATTTAAACAAACTTTAAACAAAAAGATAAATATTCCAAATAAAATAATATATAAAATAAAAAATAAAAATTAATGACTTTTTTGCGCTTGCTTATTATTGCACAAATTATCAATATCGGGATGGATCGTTGTTAATTGGAGACGCATATCATCCTCAGCGTCAAGTCTATTTCTGTACTTGGTTTTTGTTGCGACGTAAACAGAAAACGATTTCTCACAAAGGTAGGTTGTCACGAAAGGCATCAATTCTTTTACGGCACTTTTGGAAATTTCTGGAAATTCGTCCATTAATTTTATCCAAAATGGGCCAATGCCATCCGGTACAAAAGTAGACTTTAATGTTGTATCAGTGCGTATATCTATCAGTTGCTCCCTTTCTTTAATTGGGAGGGTATCCACATTACCACACTCATTAAACGGATTTTCGACCCAACTAATATTGTTGCACGTAGGAGGAAAATATTCCAAAAAAGTGTTTTTCAAGCCATTTAAATGTTCCAAAATATTGCTTTTTAAATTCGGGTCTAATGCAGTATTACTGGTTTCCAAAAAATCGTTTAAATTAGCAAAACATTCCGTATTATTTTTGGTGATACATTCCTCCCAAAGCTTGAGTTTAGATTTTATCGAGTTTATTCTGCTATTGACCTTAAAAATTGTAGAATTTGGTCCCTGAAGTGAAAGATTAACTTCGTTCAGGTATGAAAATATATCTGCAATGTAGGCCAGATTTTGAAGCCAACTAGTATCATTAAGTTTTCCAGCAAATTCACGTTCATTAAAAAAGATTCGAATTTCATCACGCAATTCCCAAAATCGCGTTAGGACCTTTCCCCTCGATAACCATCTTACTTCGGTATGAAGAAGGAGATTTTTATGTAAGCTTCCCAAATCATCGCACAATAGGGCAAATACCCTGGCATTTAGAGGTCTGGATTTGATGAAATTAATCATCTTAACGGCGTCATTGAGTACTTCGTGCAAAGCATTTGGTATCCGTTTGACAGCGAGAGCATGACGATGAAGGCAGCAATGGCTAGCTTTGATGTCTGGAACCAGCTTTTTTATACGTGCTATTACGCCCTTTATAACACCCACCATAGCTTTGGCTCCATCAGTGCATATGTGATAGCATAAATTCCAAGGAATTGAATGTTTTTCAAAATAAGCATTAAGTAAATTAAATATTTCTTCACCTGTTGTTTGAGTTGGCAGAGCCTTGCAAAAAAGCATATCTTCCTCAAAAGAAGATTCGTGTATGTATCTCACAAATACTAATAAAATTGCTAATCCAGCTACATCTGTGGACTCATCCATTTGCAAAGTAAATCCACATTTAGCATTTTTCAAACGATTTACTAGTACCGCTTCGCAGAAATATGACATATCTTCAATTCGTCGTGAAATCGTCGTGTCAGACAATGGGACGAGATCGACTTTGCTTGCAAATTTTTCGCCGAATACGCATGTAGTTAAGTCTTTCGTACAAGGTTTAATTAATTTTTCAGCAATAGTATAAGCTTCGCCTTGTTTAGCTATGCGCAAGCTAACTAAATAAGATGCTTTTAGTAGATTTTTATTATCATCACGAACATATCTTTCAAAGGTATGCTTTTTCTGATTTAGTTCATTACATTTTCTTTTAAAATATTCGCTTTTACCTTTTAAAGTCGGATGTTTAGTGTCCAAATGTCGCTTCAGCTTTGCAGGATTTAAACTGCTGTTGTTCACTACTTGCTCACATATTACGCAAAGTCCATTTGGCTCATCTTTATCACCAGTCCAAGTAAATCCGAAGTTCAAGTAATCTTCATCATATTTTCGTTTTTTTCGACTTGTTGTTCCCGCTTTATTTTCTTCTCCAATAATATCTGTCGAGTCTAATGTTGGCGGAAGACAGTTGGAATTTTCAAGATAGCAAGAGGATTGTTCTTGGGATTGTGATTCCAATTTGCCACTTTTGAGCCAATTCAGCATCATATTTCTGAACGATTCTAGGTTAGGATCAAACAAAATACAATTTATTTTAAAACTGTAAGTTAACTTACCTTTGCTTGTCTAAACCTAAAACAACAACAAAACTACGACCACAAGTACAGTTACATATTTTTGAAAATTAAGGTTAAGTGCAGTGTAAGTCAACTATGCGAATGGATAACATGTTTCAACATGAAACTCCGATTGACGCATGTGCATTCTGAAGAGCGGCGCGGCCGACGTCTCTCGAATTGAAGCAATGACTCGCGGAACCCCGAAAGCCTTTGGGTGGAACCCTAGGGTTCCGCGGAACACAGGTTGAAGAACACTGGTATAAAGGATTGTTTGTAACTTTAAGTTACCTGATTGAGGCATCCTGCGAGAATGAACTTGAGCTGGCAACACTGCACAATATAAAAAATGAAGATAGGTATGACTACATTGCCTTATTAGTGATATTTGGATATTTCAGGAAGGGAAACAAAATTGTGAACTTAGAGCCATTTTGTTTGTTATAATACGATGTATAGGAATGCAAAAATTGTTAACTTATTTCCACCTATGGTATTTGTATGTCGTTACTACTATTAGCAGAACCTCATTTTTCGAGTCAACCAAGTGAAAATATGAAAACCAAGAAGATATGTGAGTTTGGCATTTTTGTACATTCCATAAGTAACGGCAGTTTCCCATAAAATGTGTGTTAAATTGAAAACAAGACATTTATTAGCATAAATTAAATTTTAATGAAACGCACTTCACAACTGATTTTTT
The DNA here is from genome assembly GCF_031307605.1 of Tribolium castaneum. Lineage (NCBI taxonomy): Eukaryota > Metazoa > Arthropoda > Insecta > Coleoptera > Tenebrionidae > Tribolium > Tribolium castaneum. The sequence continues at coordinate 10,992,240 of NC_087399.1, read as the reverse complement.
TAATTTTAATTTCGAGTTTTACATCATGTATCGTGCGGTAGGTATTCGCTCGATTAATTTCCTGTTAACAACATTGTTACTAAACATTTTAGTGAAGCTTTTTAGAGAGTGATGGTATTGTAGGTACATGCACGGGAGTATAGAGTATAGAGTGTCCCACCAAAGATGTTATCGAGTAATAGGAAGTGTTTTATGTGACATTTGAAGATAAAATTCAGTAATATAATTTAATTAAAACTGGTCAGGATCAAAGATGTCGTTTTGAAATCACTTAAAATATTTCAACATTTCTACGTGTGTTTTTATACCAATTTATGAAATACGGAAATAGGATTATTGGATAAAAAATGCTCCATACGTTTTTTTTAATCAAATATTGATATTGCATCGAAAAATCCTCTTTAAATAAACGGGGATTAATCTCGAACGTTTCATTTGCGTTAGATTTTTCATTATAACTATACTGCTCAACAAAAACATTACCTCAAAATGGCTCTGTTGGTAGATTATACAAAATAAATTGTTACATATTGTAGGACTATTTGACATTTACGTCTCTTGTCAATCATCTGTATTGGTTTTTTTTTGACTTATTTAATATAAGGCATTTTGCAAAACTTTTTCAAAATAATAATTATCGTAATGTTTTTACGAGTTACTGATGTAATTGGTGAGGCAAATTTTGTAACCGTATACACTGAGTAACAAGGAACTGACAAATAGACAAAAAGTTTTGTTGAAAAAATACATTCCTAGAAAAAACACATGCGGAACTGCTTAATTTTTAAGAATTTTGTTAAACGGTAAGATACAGATAATAACCGCAGAGGCTAATATCCATAGAGGAGTGTCTGCCAGTTGTAATTTCCTTCGTAAAATATAATCTAATGCAAATAATAATTCACGCAACTATACAATCTGCATAAATTTAGCATCAACTACTTCACAGAAATTGCATTAAATTCCAGAACTCTATTAGAGCCAAGATTGTGTATTTTTGTCACTTGTCCAAAATTTGCAAGAGAATTTCATTGTTTCTTATCCTACGATTTTATTAGCATCATAAATTAAAACCCACACGCCTCTTAACTAATAGCCCCTTGGATAATAAATCTTGTATCTTATTAATAAGACGATAAAATAATTGACGAATCCTTGTCATTGGTGGGCGTATGACAAATGTTTTGTTCTATCACTATCAAGATTGTGTGAAGATAAAAACTAACTCACTGCCTTATCTAACACACATACTACGAACAAATAAAATTTTTCATTAAGTCATAACTTTGTTTTATATCCCCGTTCTATGGCGAACAAAAGCACAAAAACTTGAGTGTGCTGGATTGAAGTGCCAGCGGACATTAAGCGCCATTTGAATCCACCATCATTAGTGTATTTAGCTACTTTACGGTTGCATTATATAAGCATTTAGCACACACTGCAGCTGTATTAACATCAAACTGTGAAAAAAATTGCTGCTTCTAGCCCTTTTCTTCGTCCAAATTGAGAATTTTATTAGCGCCGGAGCGAAACAATACATTTTGAGTAAGTTATTAATGCAGAACCTCGGAAGGGTTAGGGTAGTATTGTTTCCACTTGGGCTGGTTTAAGATGGCGAAGCAATTAGCGCCCTCTAATCGTTAGTTATCTGAAGAGTGTTCGACAGAAGCGTTAAGTGCTGTTTTGTTCACTTTCTGATCAATAATGAATTTGGCTTGTTTCCTTGATGGGGGATTATTTGCTCAAACGTCCTCTGTTGGAAAAAAAGTTTTGAAGAGTATTTTTTACTTTCATTCAAATATGAATTTCTGTTTAAGGGTAGAAATAACGAAAGCCAAAAAAATATCAAAAAAGGATTTGTGGGGAATTACATCCAGAAGAGATGCAAGTATTTCTCTCCTTTTGGAACTAAAAATTTCTACGTTATTTATCTTTAACAAACTCATTCATTTTTTGATCTTCTGGATTACAGTGAGACCAAAAAATGTTGTGTCTTTAACTTTCGAACTTTCTTTCTTAAAGTGGTAAAACGTCTATTTTTCTTGGATTTTTCGCGTAATTAATTTTTGAAAAGAATTTGATTTTGTCAAAAAATGCTAATTATTACAAAAATTAAGCAAAATCACGCAGTTACAATTCAGCTTAAAAACATCATTGTTAAAAGCTTCATCCAAAACTGCAATACAAGGTAGGATGTTCCATTTAAAAACATCAAAAGTTTGTATTGTATCTCATTATTGTAACACTTTTTCTAAAAACAAACTGCTTAATCTGAATGATAGGTCTTTAGTATTAGAAACCTCTAAGAACTTACTTCGTCAAGGTCAAAAATGTTCAAACTGATAAGATTTGATTTGAAATTTTGCGAGTCATTATTTATGAAACAAATCCTTGGACAGGACGATTTTGTTTTTTAGTTGACTCTGTTCGTCACATAAGGTATAATAAATACATAACTTCCACATGGTAGGTCAAGAAGTGATAATGGAACACAAGGATTTTTTCCTTAAATTAACACCTTTTTAAAAAGATGAATTTTATTCAAGGCTTTTGATGCACATTGTACTTATGTACTGTCATCTTTGATAAAAATAGATAATAAGTAAACAGTCGACAAACTGATTATTCAAATGTCAAATGTGTTCAAATGAACTGATGTGCAGTAGCACCAAAAGACCAAAAGAGGCCAAAAATGGTAATATTTCGGTCTTTTTTTGGTTTAAACTATAATTTGCAAGATCATGTCAAAACTTTTAATTAAAAAATACTATAAAAAACTATAGTTTGGTCGAAAAATGTGTTATTTTTATATTTTTCAGGTAAATAAACATGTGTTTGAAGTTATATTCTTATTTCTGTTTTAGAAATAAAGTGAAAAGTCACTAAATTTAGTTCTTCTTCTTTCTCGAATGTTTGATACGGTTTAAAAGTCCAGGAAAGGAATTAAATAAACTGAAAAATTGTATTTTTTAGAAAAATGTTGCTGAAAGTAGGTGTAAATTAGGTGTAAAGAAGGTGTAAACCCTCTTTTAACTTTTATTATTATATTTATATTTATTATATTTATATTATTTATTTAACATTTATTCTACAAAAATGTTTTACCCTAATAAATTTTGGTCAAAAGTACTTTACTTGAGCGTTTAGAGGGGTGTTTTTTCAAGATTTTGCTGGAAGCTACCGTAAAATCACTAACTTAAATACAAAATTATGTTATTTTTGCTTTTTTTGAGCAGTTGTGTTTACTAACTAAATTACTAAAATGGTATTTTAGCCTTCTTCGTGTCTTCTTGAGGTAAAAAACTAAGTTTTTTTAATATACTATATAAATGATGATAAATCACTGAGTTTGATCGAAGTTGATGATATTTTTTTAACTTGTCAAAACACACCTAAAAAACATAAAATATATAGAAATTGATGTTGGTTTCTCCCATTTTAACTCGTTATAACCTGATCTGACCTGATTGACCTGACCTGACTAGGCTCGAAAACCACAACATTAAACTTTTAAATTTACAGATAATCTTAAACAAACAAAAATAAACGAATTAAATGAAAATTACATTTTTTTTGCTTTTTTTTGAGTGTTTAGCACGTGTTCTTTTAGCATGTTTCTTTCGATTTTTAGTTTAATTCTCTGTACAGACTGAACCAAAAGTAACGTACAAAATTTATATGTTTGTTATTATTAGCTGTTTCAAAACTATAAAAACTCCAACGTCGCATTTTCTCTCAAAATTACCAGTTTTAAATTATTCATGCACTTCAAAAAAATAATAGCTAATAGAATTCATATTTTCAATGAGAGATCTAATCATTATTAACTATTTTACAATTTTATCAATCTTATTTAAAAAAATAATTTGGTAAAATGCGACGTTGGCGTTTCCATAGTAGCTTTGAAACGGTTAATAGTAATTTTTCAAAAAATTCTTGAACAGCTCGATTTTATTTTTCAAAATTCTACATTTTGACATCACAGTGACATTTATAATGTCATTCATTTTTGAGTTGTAACAACGTAATATATGGGTTGAAACGTTATTTACAATTTTTTTTAAATGTCAACCGACAGTTTTGTCCACTGTTTGAATAGTACACATCTTTATCTCCTAGTACTAATAAAAAAAATTAAATTAAAAATAAATAGGCAAATTTAATAAAATAAAAAATATTGGCAATTAAATTTCTTGACTTATTTTATGAGCGGCAATTGTTTTTTAGGTTTTTTATTGAATAAAGGAAAAACTAAACGATTTGCATAATACTTTCAAAAACTTTTATAACTTTTTTATATTATTCTTTCTTTGTTTTTTTGCTTTGTTTTAAAATTTCCTATACTTTCCAGAAAGATAAAAATGTGTACTATCTAAAGCACTAATCAAAAGTGTCAGTTGTCATTTAAAAAACTTTTATCGACCTGTTCGAGAATTTAAAAAAAAATGAAAAAATCATGAATATTGTGCGTTACTTTTGATTCAGCCTGTATTGTCTACCTACATCACTTATTTAAGATTTTTTTTATCTGACGCTTCGAAAGATGAAAGTAAGTCGAAATGCTAGTCATTTTTTTAACAGATATTTTGTGTGTATCAATTTTTTGTACAGCTTGTTTGAGAATTTCATAATCATATTTTACCGAACGCTGGTTTTCAATGATTTCTCAAGCAATGAGAAGACTTTAAATCAAGGAAGAAATATTATTATTAGATTGAGGTTTTACTGTATTGTAAAAACAAAACTACTACCTCGAGACACATTAATTTGGTGTATAGTTAAAATTACGTTATCAATTCTATTCCACAAAGAAAATTTGAAACAATATTGTTTTAGTTTCTATTTGATCATGAGTTGCAAATGTGCTAAAGTTTACCGACCGCTCTAAAAATGTCACTTGTTTGAATGAGTTTACCATTTCAGTTAAGCTTTTGTTTTCCGAGTAATGTGTGAAATGAAAATGAAACGACAGTAAAATGAAAGCAAACAAAGGCTTAAAAGAGAAAATAGAGAAACGATGCTTGGAATTAAGAGTCATGGATCATTTATCCAGCTAAAAATCCAAGTGTTTATTAATAAGTATTGACTGCATTGCTTAAAACACGTAAAATGTTTGCTCTCTTATTTTTAAGTGTTTTCATGTGAGCAACTGCTTGTTCAACGTCCCTGGGGCCTTTGAGTACACACACCAAAGACATTCAGTCGCAACTAATACAGCTTGTATTTCAACATATCGATTGATTCAACGGACAAAGCAGTCCCTTTCAATGCAAAATGCGTCCGATTGAATTGATTTAAAAAATAAATCAGATCCGAGTTTTTATGCAAACTGGTGACAAGTGGAGTTCAATTTATTGGGAATCCCGATGCTGTTAGTTCAACTGTAAACACAGCCATGAATGGCTAATAAAGATTGAGAAAAAAAGTTTTAAATCGGCAAAGTTAAAGATGTCAATGGCACGACAATTTCGGCTAAACTTCCTGTTACCTAGAGCAAAAGATGAAATCGGACGATAAATAATCTTCAACTTGGTATTCAGCTGTTAACATTTTATAATTCCGCTATCGAGGAAGCAGTTTATTATCCTTTATTACTACTCCCAACTATTTGATAGCATGTTTATTTCATTCTGACTTTGCCAGTTATAACAAATTGAAATTTCATTCGACAAAAAGGTAACTTAAGACTCATATTTTCGCAAGAGAGAGGCCAAGCAACGTCAAATAAAATTCGTTTGGATTTTAAAAGACTCGTTAATTTTATGTTTGTTTTTGTCTAACTGGAGAGAAAAACGCAACACCCAAGGGGGAGTTTTCTATTACCGTTAAAGTAGTCCTAAAATGATGGAAAAAGAGGAAAAACTCGTAAAACTAAAACGACTGTTACAGATGGTCGTAAAAGAGAATGGACAAAGTATTAAATTAGGAATTAAGAAAGTCGTAAATCATCGATCGTACGACTAGTTGTTACAGTTAGCTCTGCGCAAAATATCGAATTATATTAACTGTTTTTAAATTGGATTTTCGCAAAAACGGGCATAAAGATTTACACACCTATTTATTATAGGTAGAAGGAAAATTGTATCTAGAAATATTGTATTTTGATATTATTTACATAGCTACTGAAGAGTTTAAAAATTTTAATTGAATTTTGTGTTTTTATGAACTTAATCCAATAACGGAAATTCTACTCGCTTTGATGGAAGTCGATTAATCGACTTCAAGGCTTAGCTATTTTCATTTTGAGTAATATGTACATAATTGATTATTTAAATTAGTCAATTATTTTAAGTGATCGATAGATCGATTACTTTGATTAACTGGTCATTTAATAATTAGTCTTACTTACTTTTCAATAGATGATATTATAATTCAATTTGTTGGTGACGAATTGTTAAAAGTTTTTGGCGAATTTATTCTACAGCTTAATAGTCAACCATAATCCAAATAATAATTTTGTTAAAAAAATTTGCAGACGTAAATTTTCGACTAAATCATTTCAGCAATATTTATTCTACCCTTGTTTAAACCATAGAAAATATTATTCAATTCAAGACCTGTGTTTAACCGAAATTTAATGAAACTTCCTTTTTATTTAATTCTACAATTTTTCTTCACTTGTCCAGTTTGAACTAAAAGAAATTGCATATTTTTAGGTTGTAGGAGGTATGTAGGTATACAGTATGATGGTTGAAGAGATTTCCTGTGAAACTATCAATTTTCTCTACACAAAGAGCTTAGAGTAGATTTTGAACATCTAAGTTCTGTTTTTAATTTTTTAACTTCAAATTTGCAGTTAAAACTTTTTTAGATTCTCTAGATAAGGAGTTTTAAATGCTGCGGCAAATATTTTGACCGTAGGTTCAACATTTTTCATTAAAAATTTCTTGGTTTATAAATATTGAAGTTTTTTTCATCTTAAACGAAAACAACCCACAGGGTGAACAAAAAAATTGGATTCCTGCTTTCTTGGTTAAAATGGTATGTATTTGTCATTAAACTTTATTAAATAGCTATCTAGTTTTTGGAGACGAATTGAGTTCTGTTGCAGTTGCAAAAAAATCAGTTTGTTGTCAATGAAAATTGTTATTTGAAATTTAAAAAAAATCAAAAAACAAAAAATATTATTCTGGAAAAAAATCACATCTTTATTGTAACTTAGACCATTTTCTATTTTCTATTTTTACTTTATAATTTATTTCTTCACCCTAAATAATTTTTACCTTTTTGTTTTTATGTATTTGAAGTGAAATGGTAAGATGTTTTGTCCTATCAAAAATTGTTTGCAAATATGTAGGTATTTTGTTTGCAAACTCAAATTAAAAACTCTTTGTTTACAAAAATTGAAGATTTTTTTTTATTGTTAACACTCATTTTCTCAAAAAACAAAGGCATAACCGAGGGCATAATGTTTAACATCAAATTATTTAATCGAGTTTTAAACTAATTGTTTCAACACGTAAAAAGACCTTATTTTTTATTCCATTAGTTATTATGGAACAGTTGTTTAATTTTTGGATACATTTTACCTATAAGTTCAACTTACATTTTTGCCAAAAAAATCAAAGTGTGTTGCCAATGAAAGTTTTTATAAATTATAAAATCGGTTCACTTTATTAACAACCACTAACCTGTTCCTATGACAACTTATCTAAAACTTAATGCCAAGAGCATGCTACTGTAGAGCACGCATTTACACCACAATGAACACTAATAAACTGCTTTTAGAAAAAATACATTTGCCAGTGATTACTGAGATCATAGATTATTTTGAAACGCTTTTTGGCTATTTATTTATCAAACAGTGGTCTACCAACTGCGAAAATGTGCAAAAAAAATTGCACTATAAAGGCTAAAAAAAGTAAATTTTATATTTATATAACAGTTTTGAAAAAAACAATAACAGTCGTAAAACTATAAATGTTTCGTGAAGGTAAAAAGCAACAATAGGAAGAGTTATGAAATAAATTGTCTTGGAGCCATTTTAACTTGCAGATCAGGAAATATGAGAAAAATCAAAAGATCATTATTTTCAAAATATTTTTTTCGTTTCTATACCTTTTTCGTACAATATGTATAAAACCGATATTTTTCTTGCAATTTTGATACTCTTATGACAATTATTCAACTGTGACAATATTTTTATATTGTAAGCGACAGATATGTCAAAGTCATTATATATATTTTTTAATCTGAACTTAGATGATTGTTCTAGATGCCCTTTTCTTTTGCCTTTCTCCTACCAATATTTAAATTTTACAAGATCAAGTGTACTAGGAACAGTATAAAAAATATGTAGAGGTTCAATAAAACGTCTGAAAAGTCATTAAATATAGTCAGTAATGGGTTATTTTTGAATTTTTTTAATATACAACCAATAATACCGATTGCAGCTGACTAGATCGGTAATCGTTAAAATATTTCAAATGTAATCCACAATTACATTATTCTGGGTATTGTCAAATTTGTCCTGACAGTTTTACTAAAATTTTATAGTGGACTATTGTTATTCAAAAAATAAAAAACCAATGTTGATTCAATTAATGTTTTTTAAAATTAAACGAAATATCCAAGTGATAAATCCAGTTAGTATTTTTGGTTGCATTTTAAGACATGTCAGAAATAACCCACTATGGACTCAACCTGTTTTGTACCTAACAACCTAATTTAGATATTCGACGATATTGTGAACTGCCTTTTAGCCATTTATGCATCAAATAATGATAATAATTTTTAGAATTCTTAAATGTGCGGAAATCTATGGGAATTCATATAAATCCAATTATATACATAAAAAATTAATGTAAATTTTTGGAAATTCATCAAAGTGTATACATAAATCCATCACCTATTTACCTCTCAAAATCTACTGTCAGCAAACACATTACAATGTATACATACTATACAGCGTGTTAGGGAATGGTTTACTAAAAATCTGAAGGTATTTAAGAGAAAATGCGACGTTGGCGTTTTATAGTCTTGAAACAGCTAATGGATAGAGAAAATAACAAAATAAATCGATCAAGAAAAACTCGTGGATATATATTTTTTGGGAAAACTATGCATTCATAGTTTTCCAAAAAATCCTTTTCAACTTAAGGTTGTAAATTTTGTGAACCGCTGAACTGGGATGATAATAATTATCGTGTATTTAAAATTATTGACTAACTGATCGTGGTAAATCAACTTTTTGGTCCACTCCGAAATTTTTTAATGTTTTGTTATTAAATTTCACAAAAGAAAAACTAAATGAAAACTTTTATGTCAAAACCGCTATTCGAACTTTAAGCACAATGAACAAATCTACAACACTATTTAAACTCTTTCAAACCGTCCCTGCGCTACTATGTCCATTTTGTTTAAGGAAATCATTAACTGCTTATTAACTACCTATAGCCACATAGTGGCTCACAAAAGGTGACGTTTCTTTTAAAAAAGTATGCATTTTTTGGAAAAATGGTAGGAGGGTTTTCAACTTGTCTGATCACACTCACATAAAAAATACTAGTAACCCATTTCCTAACACCTGTATAAAGATACGTATAAAGATAAGTTTTTCGAATAAAAATATTAGGTTTCAAAACTTAACACAATTGAAAAAACCTATTTTTGGTTAACACTGTATTCAGATTAATCGACTCATCAAACATTTATTAACTCTAATTGTATTCGAAAATAGGAGCATTTCACGCGACGCGGACAACGAAAAAATTTGACATCTTGATATTCGGTTGTATTCGGGATAATTGTTCTCCCAGAAAGCATGATTGTAAATACATTATGATTTTTTTGTATGAGACTTATTTGTGAAGATATTGACTTCTAAAAATTTGACGAAATATGATACACAGAATTTTTAGAAGCTTTTATTCAAAAAAATAAGGCATACCAAAATATTTAAAATAGTGCTTCATATAGAAAATTCTCTGTTCTTTTTGAATCTGAAATCAGATTTGGAATTTGAATTTTTTTTGTATTGAAAACCGGAAGTGAAGTTTCAAATCCGAATTTTAGTAACTTGGACCATTTTGTTAAAATTTATTTTTATTTAAAAAAATAGCTTATAGTATCTAGATTTTAAACTATAAGTCGCAGAATGGGATCTCTATTTCTTTACAGTACTTAATGTACGTGATCGGCCGATTTACGCAAGAAATTACACGCTTTTGTGTACATTAAGTACTATATTTCCTAAACGAATAGAGATCTCCTTTTGCAACTTATAGTGTAAACGATATTTACTTTAAGCTATTTTTTAAAATGAAAATAATTTTTAAAAAAATTGTTCCAAGTTACTAAAATTCGGATTTGAAACTTCACTTCCGGTTTTCAATAGTAAAAAAAATTCATATTTCAAATTTGATTTTAGAGTTAAAAAGAACAGTGAATTTTGTGTATAGAACACATATTTTGTTATATATTGTTTAATTAGAATAACAGTTTACAAAAACGTTATGCTTAAATCTTTGGTCAATTTTTAGAAGTCAGTAACTTTTTAAATAAGTCGCTCACAAAAAAAACATTACGTATTTACATTCACATCTTTTAAGAGAACAATTGTAACAAAATTTCAGGTTGTCGCAATTTTTTTTTAGTTGTCCGCTTCACGTGAAATGCCCCAATAATTAGATTGCATCGCTAAGAGTGCTGGAGGGGATTCGCAGTAATGGCGGCCTAAGGGGAGGCTTGATCTTGGATTTATAATTACAGCAAAGGAGGGTGACAATCACAAAATCGAAAACGATCGATTGATCAAATTTATGATTCAATTGTCACAGACTGAATGGGTAATTATGGCCGCTGTAGGGGAAGTTGCTCGCGAATTAGGCGCGAAATTCGTAATTATGGCGACAGTAGGGGAAGCTCTATCGTGATTGTGAAGAGGGGCAAATCGCCTCGGGCTATTATTCTAACGGTGTGAAGGTGCTTGTCCAGCACCAGCCTCTTGATCTCTAAATTGCTTATTAAGTGTTGGCTCCGGCGTAACTTTTTCTTAGTGGACAAAAGGCTCCGTTACGAATTTTTCCTTCGGGTTACGTAATGCTTACATTAAATCTTCGGTGATTGACACTGAATCAAATCGAAAGAGTCCGGTGCAGCTTGACGAAATGATGCACACGTCCAGGTTCAACGGCATTCGGACAGTTATAAAAATTAATAGAGGTAAGGTGGGGCCTCCGAAGTGGTGCCGTATGCGAGTAGTAAACGCATGTGTGGATAATTCAGTCTCACCTACGCACAAACAGCTCCAGTTGACGGAGTTCAATCAAGCCGAGGTCAAATCTGGTAAGTAACGGAGCGGGAGCGGCTTCGAAGCGCCGTTTTTCTGCGAGCTTATGGAATTCGAAAATTCCGCTTCGGAAATATGCCGCTTTCAAATGGTAATGTCCGACAAGAATCCGACATGAGTGCTTTTATGGCGTGTGGGAGCTACTCTAATTAGACCTAAAACTTAACATAAACTCGGCCGTTTTAGCGATGCAAGACGACGGTGCGGATTGAATGGAAATGACCATGCCGGAATCAGACTCGGAAAGAATTTTTCTAATTTTTTTTACGCAGAATTACTTTTATTATACAGCGTTGGGCAAAAGTATGGATCCAAGCGTTTTGTACCTAAACATGTCTCTTACGAAAAACCTAATCATCAACTACTTTAAAAATGTGATAATGTTTCAAGAATAACTTTTTTCAAAATTATCTATTGATTTCTAAATGCCACCCTACTATAGCGATTTTTTTGGTTTAAGATTATGTTCTAAAAATAACTTCTGCTTTAATAAAATAAATTTTAAACCAATGTTTTTTTTTTAAATAAATTATTAAAGTTGCCTTCCGCGCTCATTACGAAGGTTTTTCGAACTTGACCAAAGTGGTTGTATCCATGGATGTTTATATTTACGAAAAACTTGACGAATCAAATTAGTGAATTAAAAGGATCCATGGATGCAACCCACTTCAGCCAAATTCGAAAAATGAGTTCGGGCTGCAATTTTAATAATTCATTAAAAAAAACACTCGTTTAAAATTTATGTTATTAAAGTAGAAGTTATTTTTACAACATAATCTTTTATCAAAAAAATCGCGGTGGTAGGGTACCATTTGAAAAAATATTTTTTTTCAATAACTCGAAAACCTAAAGGAATTTTGAAAAAAGTTGTTCTTGATAAATATTCACATTTTTAAAGTAGTTGATGATGTACTAATCAGTTTTTTAATAGGATACATAGTTTAGACACAAAACGCTTGGTTCCATACTTTTGCCTAACGCTGTATATTCTTCATAAGCGACGGCCACGAGGTTTGCTGCTTTAATAAAAGCGGCCCTAAGAAAAATAAAATACAAAATAAAATAAGTTTATCCACAAACACATTATAACTAAAGTTTTATCCACACTTATGAAACATATATTATTCACTAGTGGAATAATAGTTTATTAAATTATAATAATTAAATTAATAAATAATAAGAAAATAAATCTTTTGGTATACTGATTTCTTCAAATGAACCAGTCTTCAAATAACTCTAAAGGCCGATTTACAAAAGGCGAAGATTTAATTCAAAATTAAACTAATTAATAAGTAATTAATAAGAAAAATAATGGTCATTTTTTTATTCAGCATCAATTGATTTAGAATTATTCATTTAAAATAAGAAAAGTCTAAAGCTCTAAAGTTTTATAGTAAATTGTGCACACCATACGGGCTACAGCTTAAAGCGGCAGAATTTTAAGGCGACCATAAAAACATCTTGATGCTGATTAAAAAAATGCCTGGTAAATAAACAAGTTGCGGTTTTAAGTCAATTTATCAGATTTTAATTTTTGTCGTATTTTCTTACTTTTTAAGTTCTTAATTGTTTGGTTATACTTTCAATGGTTTAAAGTCATATTATAGCAAACTCACGAAGAGTAATGGTAGAAAAAGCTTGAGTAGTACACAATACAGAAAAATGTATTTAAAAAAATCAACGACAAGGTATAGAAAAATGGCTACGTTTTTTGTAAAAAAAGGTCTCCAATAAATGTTGCATGATTTTTCAATAGATATCTTAGAAAATGAAAGAGATATTTAAAAATCTAGTGCAGTTTGGTGGTGATTTTACAAAGAACTTTTTCAGGTTTTAAATTTAATTTTCAGAACTAGTTTGCATTTTTAGAGAACTTGTGCTAATACTGTATAGGTGTGCTGTAAACTGACTAAAAAAATGTTAAGAATATTAGCTCATATTACTGAAGTTTAGAGAGAATCAACTTATACAAAGAATAAAGTTATAAGCGGATACATATTTACTGATTTGATTTTTCAGATTCCGGTGCTCGAAAATTGATATAGTTTGTTTGATGTTTGATAGTTAGACCGCTTTAACTCTTGTTAATAAAACACCAATCATAAAAAAAATTACCGTTATGACGTCACACTTTTTTGGGACACTGTATAATCAAAAATATTTTACACAAAATACGTTCTAGAGTATCAGTAACATTTAGAAAACTCAAAAGTTTAACTTTACTAATAACACTAATAACTGAGACACAGCAGACATTTGGAACATCTATACAGAAAAAATTGGTAGTTTGCACTTCAAAAAAATTAACAAAATAATGAAAAATAACGCAAAACATATGGGATATTTATCGCTATTACAAGATAAATGTGATTGTTTTTAATTAATAAGGTTTTTGTTTGTTTTCTTAAAAATTCCAACTATTCGTTGGCAAAACACATAAACTATGATTTTTTGGATATTAGTTAGTTAGTATTAGAAATTTGGGTTCGAATCTCTTACTACTTCGGTTCCTGCTCAATAAAATTTCAAAACGCAAAATCTTTTTCAGAAAAGAACGCCTGCGTATACATATTTTTTTCTGAATTAATAAAAAAAATTAAAACCTTTAGTACTGCTTTTGTAGCAAATGATAACTTACGAATATATTTTATCCAAACAAATAATCGGAAAATGAAATCTTACATTTCATGTTTTTTTTCTTATTTCTTAATTTCAGTTCGAATTTTGGTGAGTTTTGCAAATTTTTTATTTTTTTTTAATTTTATTGATTCATTTATTATCAGAATTTTTTGTTTTATTATATATCTACCTAATTCTTATACTACATAATGTTTCATTCCTACAGAAAATTCCATTTTTGTATTTATTCCAAAATATTTTGATCGTTGCATAATTTTATTATTTGTAAAATAGGTAACTTTGTTTCTAAAATATTATATTGTCTTGTGGAAAACAAAACTACCTTAAATTTCGTTATTTAAAAATGTCTGGTTGATCAGCTGCACTTTCATTAATTAATCGTAACTTATTTTACGAGTATTAGTATGAATATTTTTTGTTATTCAATAAACAGCTATGTCCCCACAGAATCCATATATTTTTGTATATTTTTTTAATTCTTCTTTAAGTTACAGTTAGTAAAGATTAAAGTAAAACAAAAATTAAAAAAGTAAAATAAATAAATGAAAAAAATTAAAGGGAAATAAAAGGATGACTCATAAACAATTTCAGACGTTTTACGTTAAACTTTGAAAATATGATTGATTTAAAAATTGTTGATTTATAAAAACTGAAGTTCTTTTGATGAGGTAAACAATTGCTTACAGAATTTGGAATAGCAGTTTCGCCAGCTTTGAAAAGAAGGGTTTATAAAGATAAATGCTATTTTCTAATTGAATTAATTAGCAAATCACTATTTATTGTTATTGTAATTATTGTACTTTAGTAACATTTTCAATTTATCGGTTAGCTAATACAGTTAAAAGCACCAACGACTTTTTTAACTGAAATTAAATTTATACTTCTTACAATATACATTTTATTTTACTGCATAAAATACTTCTCGTGGCTCATTTTGTGTTTGGTACAATTGTTATTAAAATTAATTTTTAATTTAATTTTTAAATTTATTAAAACGTTCATTGTTATTATAGCAATTATCATTATTAAGGGTTTTGATCATTTTCTACTGATCAAAAATCTTCTTTAGGCTGCAACACTTTGCTTTTTATAATAAAGTATCGTATTTGAATTTCATACATAATTACTAAGATGAAGGACTGTATTCGTGTTCCTACATCATTATTTTTGTATTTTCGTTAAGATATACCTACCTACATAACTTCAAATAATTGGGTTTTATAAAAGAAATATTATTTGTATTATTATTTGTAATTCGATGATGTTTATATGTCGTTAAAATAGATCACATTTTGAGGACAATGCGCCTATCACAGATCCTTAGGGAATTGTTCACGATGTCCTACTCTATTATGCACTGTGTCAAACATCAAGGTCGGGGTCAACGGTGAAAATAGCAATTAATTTTGCTCGCTTGTTCACTGGAACAGGATATTTTGAGTTATTTCAGCTCTATAAATAAGAAGTGTTGACTTCATTAATTTTTGAGAGAATAAGATGCTTCGCAAACCTTAATATTTTTAATAATAAAGCTCAATTCAACATTTCAAATTTTGTAACTCCTTTATTCGACTAGTCAGTTTTTTCAGTTTTATTGTGTAGTGTCAACTTCTTTATGATAGAACTTGTAGAACCAGCGCCAAATTAATAAGGAAGAGATAAATTTCTGTGTTGCTAAAGGTACGAGAAACCACAGCATGGATGCTATCATTAAATTACACTAAAGCTGAATTTGTATATTTTATAATTTGTTCTGAACCTGAAAAACGATTAATAAATAAAGCTGTGTTGGGCGCGTTTAAGTGTAAAATTATTTCATGCATATTTATCAAGTTAGAAACAGTTTGTTTTAATTACCGATAATGCTAGACTATTAGGAAACAAAAGAATAAAGTGTTTTATTAATGAATTTTAATTTTAAGGTGTTCAACAGTTGCTCTATGGCTTAAGAAATATGAAAATGAGTTTGACCAAATAACAGTTATGAAGTTACAAAAATCTAAATTATTACACCTAAAAAATGGATAAGCTTACTAAAATACAGTAAATGCATATACACTTATCAGGGGAAAAAGGTGTAATTATTTCCGGACAAACCAGATATAGAAGCAGAACCGTGACAACTTAAGCTAATTATAATACTAATAAAAAGTACGTAATTCTACTTGTACTAGCGAATAGTTCATAAGATTCGCTTTTAATGATCAGTGGCTGGGACAACCACCTCGATTAATATTTTTTTATGAATAGTGCAACCTTTCTACAATTTTATAAAAAAAAACATTATTTCAGTGACAATAATACGATTTTTTAAAGTTAGTTTAAAAAAATGTCAGTTAATTTTGGAAAATAAATGAATGAAATGGACAAATCTGTTGTTAAGTCACATACAGGGTTATTCGCGATTAACCACAACATCTCGCCCTAATCAAATAAACATATTTCTCAAACAGCTAATTGATGCTTTTAGCACAAGTTTTGTTAATAAAGTTATCATTTGTCGTTACGTGTGATCTATGAAACTTAAAATAGTGAGGAAGTTGATTTATTATTATTCGTGAATAATTCTGTATATATTTGTCAACAAACAATTACTTATTTTATGTAACACGCAACTCAAAATTTTAATTTAATTTAATTTTAGCAGTTTTTTTAATAGTTAATAAAAAATTAGCTTTATTTTTTATTATTATTTACTATTTGGTGATTTCTTTTAAATAAGGTTTCGAGTGAAACAAGCAGTAAAGGTTGGTTACTTAGAATATTTCACTTTTTTTTTTCAGCTCCTTTAAATTTTGAGATCTTTGTGTCGGTTTTCTTGGAATTTAAGGAATTATCTAATGACTGCTTTGTCAATTCTTGTAAACGTTTCTTAGCTTGTTGATCAGTGTTTTCTTGGAGACATTACATGGATTAAACATAGATCCCAAAAAGTCCATTAATATCATTTACCATTTGCCTCTAATAGAGTTGATTATGTTATTCGGAGTAAAAGTGATACTTTACAGGATGAAGCTGACTGTAGTAAGGCAAATAATTCAACTGACCTACACAGACTTACTTTTGTTGCAAATACTACTATTTTTTATTAGGTAAAAAATCGGCTGTCATTAAAACATTCAGGTCTAAAAGACAGATATTGTTTATACTTCAACAAATGCTTTAATATGGTTTCCTTCCTATAATAATTCCTATAGTATACACCAGCTTCTTAAGTGTAAGATACATTTGAAAAAATTGATAGATGGGTAAAAGAAAAGTAAAAATTTTAGACACAAAAGAAGAACTTTTACTCTATGACTGAAAAGTAAAACTTTTACCTGTGAAATCCAGTCATAAAAATTGTCACCCACCTTGCATATAATTTTTTCCTCATTTCGATGTTCTTATACAGTGTGTTCGTTTTTCGAGTTTTACCATGGGGATCTCAGTTGTGTGTATTACATTACATGTATTACATGATATGATCGAAACATACATGCTGATCAAAATGGCCAAAAAAGCATTTTTTCGAAGAGTGCTTTGAAAAAAACGCCAACAATTTTATTTTTAAACAAACTAGATTTTGGAAGTTTAATTCAATTTGGTTCTAAAACGCTTACTTACTTAAAAACTGAACGACATGATAAGCTATAAGTTTATTCATCGCAAATTAAAACAAGACAGATAAAAAACGACCTATTAAACATTTTAACAGTCTCAGACAACAATAGTGCAGTTAACTTTGCTGATGACACAAACATATTAATTTGGGGTGAAAATATGACAGATACAATGAAAGAAACAAAGATATGCATGAATAAGGTAATAAACTGGACTAAAGAAAATAAATTAGTTTTAAATTTTGAAAAAACCTACGGCATTCATTTTGCAATATGTAATCACAAGAATACAGAGAAACCGAATAAAATTGTAATATCATCTAAAGAAATTGAATTAATAGAGAAAACTAAGTTTCTGGGAATAAGAATTGACCATAAGTTAAGCTGGACTCATCATATAGATAATTTATTTAAAAAATTAAACTCAGTACATTTTACAATACGTGTTTTAAAAAAATACATTAACATTGAACAACTAAGAATAATATACTTCGCAAATTTTCAATCATTACTAAGCTACAGTATAATGTTTTGAGGGCAAAGTGGAGAGATATCAAAAGTATTTGTTGCTCAAAAACAAGTCATGAGAACTATGTTTAACTTAAAATATAATAAAACTTGTAGGAACATCTTTAAAAGCAATAACTTTTTGACAGTAACTGGTTTATACATATATAGATTACTTTTATTTTTCTTTAAACGGAATCTACTATTTAATGTCACTAACGACTAAAAGTACAACACTCACAAAGTAGACTTAGAGTATCCGAGACACAAACTTACGCTGACGGAAAAAAATTCTCATTATGCAGGAATAAAACTGTACAATAGTTTACCTGTGCATCTACGGACACCTTGTAATTTAAATTTATTTAAAAACAAAATATTTGACTACATTTTGGATCTCGAACCATATACTTTAAATGAATTCTATAATAGACAGGTTTTTTGACTTGTCTTAAAATTATTTTTATGTTATTGTTATTTCTGTGTATAATACTGATGTTTTTCGTACCAATTTTGTTACTACATCTGTATAAATTGATAAAGATAAGTTATTAAAAAAATTTGGTTTGGATATTTAATAGAACTGTCAATTTTGTTAAACAAAATTTTTGGGTTTTTTTTCCAAAGCACTCTTTGCAAAAACAGTTTTTTCTTAATTTTAAGCGGCACGTAAGATGCAATCATATCGTTGTAATCAGGAACAAAAAGACTTCAAAAATACAAGTGTAGCGTGTCTAGGTATATAAAATATGGCGTCCATAAGAAAAACCAAATTTGAGTGTTGTAACATCAAGAACGCCTTGAAAAAGGCGATGACAGATTTGGATTCTTTCTAAAAAAGTGCCTGAAGAACGTCCTAGTTAAAAACGTCTTTATTTGGTTTTCGCTTGAAAAAATTAAAAAGAAAATTACAGATTTCCGTTTTTTTCCAATAATTTAAAAATAACATTTTCTTTTAGATAATTGTTCTACATAAAAATGCACAACTTTGCTCTAATTTAAACTACTACATATCTCTTTATAATAATTAATAACTGAGATCCCCATGGTGGAGCTTAAAAAACGGACACCTGTGTGTATTTCTTAGACTTTTAATTATGTAACAATTGTTTTGTTTTTAGACTAGTTTCAATGAAATCTCCTGTAATAAGTGAATTGCTGAACCCTAAACGAAAATTAACAGAAATAATGTTTAGCAATTTTTTACCTTGTTTCGAAAAAATCTCGCAAACATTGCACTCTGAAACCCTCGAAATTGTTTGAAACAGTGTTTCGAATAAATCTTTTAGAAACACATTAACCAAAATGTTCACTTTTTACTTCTCATGTACTTTTGTAAATAAAAGATTACATAATCCACGTTTCAAAAAATCTGTAGCAACGTAATGTTTGCAAAATTAAGGACCTTGTTAACAAGACCGGAATAAAACCTTCTCCAACTTCACTCGTAAAATAACGAACCATACATTATATGGTTTGAAGCAGCTTACAACGGGATAAACGTTGTTTTCGTTTTTTAGACAGTTATTCTCCATCGAAAAATTATTATTTAAAACTAAATTACACAATTTGTTCGTTTCTCTCTTAAGAGAAAAGGAACAATTCGATGAGCAACAAAATGAATAACTAGATTTTGCGGTTTATCAATTGGATGAAGACAAATTAAAATGGCGAGACTGTCATCTGTCGACATCCATCACAACAATTACATCTTGTTCAACCGGTGATGACCAAATGAATATTGATTAGGAGGGCGTCTTGACCCGAGGCGCTTCTACATTATAATTACTCGAATAGCTTAACAGAATTAATTAAAAGTGATTTTTTCGCGAAAATGTGCGCTATTCAATTAATACAGGAAGCTGCAAGGAAGCCATACGGTGGGAGGATATCGGATGGTAATGAGATTTTTGCACGAAATTGATACACAAGAATTATGTTATGGTAATTTATCGTCTAACGTATTCAGATTATCATTTCGTAGCTTCTGATTTTATGTAGATTGCCGATCTACTGTTAATAGGAGGAAAATAATGTCCGGTATTACAACGTGTTATGGCCGGATACAGACCGTTGTTTAATTCAATCCTACAGCTGTGCAGATGTCTGATTTTAGTTCCTTCTTTCGATTAGGGAGCGACTTAATTTGTATGTGCGCAGGTGTAGATGTGAAAAAAGTTGGGATTTTAGCCACTGACATGGATTTATAACATTTCAGAACTATAATTAATTAGTTAGTCGGTGAGTTTAGCAAATCAGATAGCTGTAGTTTTTGATCATCGTTATCCAAAAAAGAAGATGAACTGGTTTTGCAGTCGGTAGCAAGTTTAAATTTGGATTTTTAATTTAATTAGTTTTTTGTTGTGTTTGTAACTTGTCACGGTAAATCATCCTTTCAAATTTGGAACTGCTTTAACGATAAATCTAAAAAAGCTTAGTTCTAGTTTATTTAATTTGTTTGCTCAATAATTTCGGAACATCTTGTTAATAATTTAATTTTAAGTTTCAAGCATTTCAATTCTACGGATGTAGTATCTAATTTAAAGCCTGGGAGCTTTCTGCTCTAAAAGCATTTTTGCGGTTTCTAGATTTTCTTCAAATTATCCGTTTTCCCAATTAATTTCTCCACAAAACGGCGAGCAAAAATAGCACGTTCATAAATTATTGTTAGACGAACGTTTACAACTCGTGTTGTAAAATTTAATATGTTTTTCATTCAGGTGATAGCAGGAGTAATTAAATTTCCTAATGAATAGCTGTATTCACATTTTATGATTCTGTTTATATTTTTTAAACACCTATTTACTGCCAGTTTGGCTAATAATTAGAATATACGGAATGCATTTTAAAATTACTGCTAACTTCTTATTAATTTAACTGTAAAACAGTATAATTTTACTTGCAGAAAGATTATTTGTGTTTAAATAATTCTTATTCTGGTTTTGGGGTTTAAAATCAAGAATCACTAAGGGAAAAAATAATTCCTATCTATACAGGTCATCTCAACTAGATTTGTTTATCTGTATTAGTATTTGATTTATGAAATTTATGAAATTCGCAAAAATACGGTCTCGAATTTGTTTCTTGCCAACCTAAAAATTTCGTAAAATGTTCCGTCAAATAATGAGTATTATGACATCGGACTTGATGACGGTGAGTGCTTTAAGATGCCTATCAAAGCATCAAAATCAAAAGCATCAAAATAAAAATAAAAAATAAACTCCAAAATTTTTTTTGGAGATTTGAATTTTTTTTTTTTGAATGAAGTCTTCAGAAATAATCCGGTAGAACAAAAATATTGTCATTTTCGTTCAAAATAAGTAATTTTTTGTAAAAGTTTTGCGAAATTTAATTTTTTTGAACCAATTTGTGGGGTCTTTTGAAGTGTTTTAACGAATTTATCACATAATAAGAAGTATTTTGTTAGACTGAAAACTTTAAAAGAAGGAAACAATTACTAAAAAAAAGGATTTTTTATGGAAAAAGTGAGTGTTTTGCAAAGAAACCTTCCCAAACGCTCAAAAAATTCAAAAACCCTGGGGTTTAGGTAAATGAAATCTTATGAAGACAATAAAACATAAAATTTTCTTAATGTATTATTTTTTAGTATATTACTACATATTATTAATATTTTTCATCAATCAACATTTGCTATAAAGAATAGTAGAAAAATTCTGAAAAAATTTGCAGTATTTAATGACAACACTCATTACTGAAAAAATTTTCGTCTTACAAATAGCTAATTATTTACTTAATCCCACACAAATTGAAAGAAGCTCTCAATTTTGCTTTTCCACAAAAATGAAAGCTGTACAACTTCCATACTAATGATAAACTTCGCAGAAGGATAGCGAAAATTTGTTCAGTGTCAGCCTGCACTTGGAGCAATAAATTCAGTGCGAGATTACTTTTGAACAAAAATAGAAAAATGCCTGGTGTCAGGAAAAATTACATGATTGTTATAACAACCCTTATCCGGAATTTCTAAGTTTTGACATACATGCATCCACTGAAATCCCTGAAACTACAGCCTCAGTCAGACGTTTCCTCGAATAAAGCTGACTACCACTGAAACCTGTTAGCTTTAGTGTTAGCTGATCGTCTGAAATTCAGTCTAAACTCACACTTGGCAGTTCGTAAGAAGCGCCTTTACTAATTTATCACGTTTAGAATACGCGCAGGTAAGTTGGTAACTTGTGTGTATTTATACTTAATATCACAACTTCCAGTCTTTAAATTAACTACCCAACTAAATCTGATACCAGCAAGTTTTCGAGACGATTACGCCGGTAAATACCTTTTCAGCCTCCAAATTTCGATAAATCGCCGTCGACTGAAAAAGCGAATAACGGGACGACACATTACCGAGAAAAAAACGATGCAATAAATAATAAAAAGTAACAGGAAAGTAAATAAGTTCTCTACTGGTTTACGAGCGGCGTTCGAGTGAAAGGTCGATGGAATAGTAACAGGCCATTTTAATTTTCTTCAATTTTCCGTTCTAACAACGAAACGTCGTAAACTTTCGGAGCCATAAATTCTCGACGAGACTGATCATCCGAAAAATGCGAGGAAAACTTTTAAGGCGTTGCTGATTAACAAGACTGAAGTTAGTAATTGATAAGAATTTTGGGTTAGCAACAAAATTTTTACGTAGTTTCTGTACAAAACGTCATTTGAGAATAACACCAGAAATCCTAAAATTGATCGTAGATTTCGTAGCAAGAAAGTCTCGAATCAAATAGTACATTTATTAATCTACGTATTTTTTGTTGAACAGTTTCAACAACAAGTTCAATTAATTTTTTAAGTAGAATCTAATCATGCAAAATTTATGAGGTGTTTTATTCTTAAAAATATATAACTATGGTCCACCACTCTGTATATTTTTAGCTTATGGACTTTAAGTAGATCTATCGGATAATGAAAACAACATGGCAATACAGGGTGTATCAAAAAATGGGGACAACAGAGAACCAGAGCTATTTTACTTCTATACCAAGTTGCACCGTTTAAAAATTAAAGGGCGCCAAAGTTTAAAAAATATTTTTGTTTTTTTATTAATAACTTCTAATGGGAAAAATCGATTTTTATGAAATTCGGTACAAGAAGTTTGTCATCAAAATCACATGTTTTGGTGCTATTTATTTAATTTTTTTTGTTATTGTAAAGTACTTACCTATCAACAATTAAACACATTTTAGGACATATTTTTGTTATACGTTATCTGAGTGTTGTAGGTCTTTCTTGATTCGAAAGACCCATTAGTTTTAAACAATTTTAATATTTTATAAAATTTTTGCATCAGCTTTGGTTTTGGAATAAAAAACTAATTTATGAAAAAGTGTCTACATTTCGGTTGTTCGACAATTATTGTTATTGGTTTAAAAATGCATTTAATTATTCACTTTGACGGCATTCACAATTTGAATTAAGCGGCACACCACGTTCAAATTTCATAGGTGACTTGACGGACAATCATTCTTGAACACATTGTCTACCTATTAAAATATTTTATATACAATGTGTTCAAGAATAGTTGTTCGTTAAATCGGCTATGGAATTCAGATTTAATGTGCCGCCTCGTCCAAATAACTATTCTAGTTTCTCGGTCAAATTTTGAATTAGCTTTTTACTCATTTTTTTTCATTGTTTGGCAAAGTTGTTTCAAGTGAAGGGTTTGTCTTGATTTGTGTTTTATATTTCCGTGATTTTTGTTGTTCTGTATTTTTTCGTTTTTAGATTCAAAGCCCTTTGCATTTTTTTGACGACTTTGTCACTTTGACGGCTTCACAATTTGAATTAAGCGGCACACTGCGTTCAAATTTCATAGGTGACTTGATAAACAACCATTCTAGAACACATTGTATTAACTTACCATTATTTGCATTTATATCTTAAACTTATTTGTTCAGTTATATTTGTTAATGGCATCTGCCCGTTTGAATGATCGAAGTCCGACTGTATTGATATTTTTATTTAATTAATGTTTACTAAAATTGGACTCTTCCCTCTTGAATTAGCTCCTTTCAAATAGAAAAAAGTGTTTGATTCATCGCATTTTCATAAATACCTACATATGGTCTATAATTATTTTCTTACGCTTTCATCAAACTGCATCAATTTCCTTCTTAAACAACTTATTAATCGACATTTCTGTGTTTTTACCTCTCACTAGCTTCTTAAAACCAGTAGCCAGTAACATATTCCTCTGATTTAATCTCTTCGAATGACAAGTTAATTAATGAAATAACACTTAATTACAGTTTGGTTTCAAAAATTTATCAATAAATCACGAATAATTAAAGAAACGTCTCTGAAAAAAAACAAATTACCGACATGTAATCTCTAATGAATCTCTTCCTGTAGGCATTAAATTAAAAATCGAACAATTGAGAATTTTGTTAAAGTGGTTGTAAATTTTCACGCACTGTTTAACAAAGTTAGTTATCTTGTAGTACCTATCTTTCACTAAAGTCCCACTGCTTGCTTAACTGCGAACAGTTAAGACTAGTAGTAGTGTTCACCAATTTAAAGAAATGGTTCAGATAAAAAAAAAGTACAACAAAAGAATGTGCGCCTTTCACGTCAAAAATAAATAATTCCGCCAACTAATTGTAATGTTTACTTGCTGTGTATCTATACACCTCTAGTTTACACAATACACGTAGACTGTACTTCCGTCGAGGTATCAGATACTGTCGTGCCGTTAGTTTATGCTAATATTCAGCACGGGCTGGAAATGTTTATTATATCAGACACGACGTCAATGCCAAGTAAGAGCATTGTCCCACTGTCGATTGTCTGGCAAATAGGAACTCAAATCGGGATTATGTATTTGTCCGATCTAGAATAAATACACATTTCAAGGCGACACTTTGGAGATGATTTCAAAGCGTTGTCCCCATTTTGCCTCTTTCAATGTTAGTTTTTTTTGTTATTATTATGGTTATTATGTGTCGAAAAGTAACCATATTTCTGTCACTGAAAATCATCCAAATTGTTTCAGATAAACCCTTAGCCCTGTTATTTCAATAGTGTGTTAACTTTAGAGTCAAATAACTCTGAGTCAACCTAAACGCTTCTACCGCTTCTGACAATTGATATAAATTAGTTTAGCGCTATTTTAATTACTACCTTGGGTCTGAGTTAAAAAAAATCTAAGTTAACTCAAGAGTCAGGGTATTTCGAAGTGTTGGAAATATGTTTTTAAAAGCTTTTATTTAACTTGTTTTGTTGTCTGTATGTCTATTTCATATTTTCCGAGCGAAATTCGAATGGGTTCCTGTTGTCTGAATATATTGAAATTTTGCATAGTTACGTAATCTGTGTGCCAATGCAATCCTATGTAGTTAATTACCCCCTAACGCCTGGTATTTCAGTGCTTGGGTGAAATCTTTGGTAACTAACCGATGGTAAACCTTATCCCAGATTTTAACCTTGAATGCGTATTTCAGTGCTTTAGTAGAAATTGGGTTAAATTCCCAGCATTTTGGCAACACGGCACGCAGAATTTTGAATGCGCATGTGTTGTTGTTGTTGAAAAGTAGGAATATGTTTTTGATGTCTTTTTTTCTTAAAATGCAATAGATATCCACAGCACTCATGTTTCATATAGAAATATTACCTCACCAATAAAACACAGTTAAAAACAGGTCGCAGAAAGTGGCAAAATTGAGTGATATCTCTCGAAAAAATTGGATTAGAAAAATAATTAACCCTGGAAAAAGTTGTTAACCCGACACATTTCCTTCGGTAAAGATTTTAAACTTGGTTAAATTTTAACGAAGCACTGAAATACGCCAAATCGGGAAATAAATTGGTAACCAAAATATTTTTGGTTTAACCGTCAATTGAAATACCGGGCATTATAACAACTCACACGTTAAGTTGGATATTATGACTTCTAAGGAAAAATATTTTCCTCTGATATAAAACAAAAATAATTTTTAGTGCTTTTTTTAAATAAAAACTTTTTTCTAAAAAACATTTTTCTGTATATTTTTTTGGTGTTGTTCCAGAACTTATTAACTTTTATATCTCAAAATATTTTTAAGATGAACTTAAAAATCACAAGATTTTGTCGAAAATATTTCATTTATATTTCCTGCTGCCTTTTTCGAAAGTGTTTTGGGCGAAAAATTGGCAAGCAGGGTCGAAAATTTTAGTTTTTTCTTTTCAGAGTATTTAACCACTTTTTCCAGCCAGATGTACAATTATTTTTCAAAATTTTTCTAAAATAAATTGAAAAATTACAAATTGAAAAGATTATAGGTACATTATTAATGTTGTCTTGCTCTAGAGTTTCAGCTTAAAAATTGCCCAGTTTGGTCAAAATTGTTGAAAATTACAAACTTAACTGGAAAAGACATTATGTTGCCTTTCTCGAAAATTTCAGCTGAAAAATTGCCGAGTTGTGTCGAAAATATTGTAGATTTTTTTTTGAAGCGTGTTACCTCTTTTTGCATTTACTTCTCAATTTTTTTCAAATATAATCCTACAAAACATGACTGAAAAAAACGTAATGTTGCCTATTTCAAATGTTTCAGCTAAAAAAGTGCTTTATTAATTAGAAAGTGTTGTTATTTTTGCCTTTCCGAACATTTAAATTTGTCTTTCAGCCAAACACTAAATTATTGTCCAAAATTTCGTCAAAAATTACTCAAAGTATTTCTTAAAATGTTTGTTCTTTTTTGGGCTTTTTCCAGGACTAAAAGTGAAAATTTACACTTCTCAACATCTTCATAAAATAAATTCTAAAATCAGAAAATTACATTAAAAATATTATATTATGCCGCCTTTTTGGGTCTAAAATGTTGTTAACTGTCGCTTTTCAAAGTGTTTTACCACTTTTTCTTGCTAAAAGAGAAATTATTTCGCGAATTTTTTCTAAAATGAGCTGAAAAATCCATTTATTGAAATTATTGCATTATGTAGTTTTTTTGCCAATGTTTTAACTGAAAAATTGTCTAAGTAAGACAAAATTGGTTGTTACTTCTGCTTTCTGAGTATTTGTAAATCTGTCTTTACTGAAACGATAAATTATTTTTCGATTTCTTTACGAATTTGATCTCTTTGGACTTTTTTCAGCTCTTAAATTATTATTTAATCTGAAAAAGCATAAAATTAAAAATATAATTTAAATTAATTAATATTAACGTTTTGGCTGAGAAACTTGGCAATTATTTTGAAAATGTTAATAAACGCCACTGTTTGGAGGAATTTCGTCAGAAATAAACATAAGAGAAGCATACTACTCTAAAAATGGTTCAGTTCTTGATTACTTAAACGTTACACCCAACGCATTTCTTTATAATAGTGAAACAAAAAAGCCTGCTAACGGTTTTCAAAAATATTACATGTTAAAATTATGCCGTCTTCCTTTCAAAACATTTCTTTGGAAAACAAAGGGCAGTTATGTTTTTCTTGTACCCAATTAGTATTCAGCGAGGAATAATTTGTCCATTAATTTCCGCAAATGTTGAGTGCAAAACACTTGATGTTTGCTGAATTTAAACACGTCCCACATTCGTCGTTAAAACTCCAAACATTGTCAAAGCTGGCATTAATCTTAAAATCCGACTATTGACAGAAATTTTTTCCCACAATGCGAAACCCTCCACAGTTCTAACTTCTCATCAAACCCTCTTAGAGCCGAGTCGATAATTTGTTCCGTTGACATTGTTAAGGGTGAGATTGGCGCTTATTTGTAGTTTTAATATTCCAGGTCTGGCTTCGACAAACTTAAACGCAATTAAGAAGGGCCTTGGTCTCGTTAATCCCAGCTCGCATCACTGTGAGAATGATTATGATGTAATGGAGGCCACCGGAACTGGGTAGAACCTAATTGTTGGAAGGGCTCGTCTTCCGACCCTGATTTCGTCATTTCGTTTCTATACCTGAGATTTTTTGTGTCACTGGGAACTCGTCCAATATTATTATTCATAGATTTATCGTCGGGGAAATATGGAGATAAATAAATACAAAAGAACACGAAAAGACGATATAAAAAAGTAATAAAAGCCAAAACTTGTCCTTGTTCCTTACAGAAATTTGATCCTCATTCAACCAGTTCTCTTTTGTTCAGTTTTATAGGTTATTCTCAAAGAAGTTGAGTGTTCTCCCCTTTTGTATCCGGTTCCCTTTTTACTCGCCTCGTGATATTCTCTCTCACTACTAAACTTCATAATCCCTTCACTTTATTATTTCAGGCGTACGCGTAGTTGAGAGAGGTCGAATTTGCTCCGAGAGAAAACAGAAAGGTAATTACTAGGTCAGGAAGTATCGTGCAAGAAATTGGGGTGCTTGATATCAGCCTCATAAATTCACTTTTCGAAATAAACATTGGGGGCTGTTTACACCAGCAACCACATCGAAATTTTATAACTACATCACTACGTCGACTGTTTAATTACTAACGCAATTAAAACTAATTGCGTGATTTGAACCACCGTTAGCTAGATGATTTTTCAAAAGTATTGGCTACTGTGTAATCGACACCTATTTAAATCTTCATTCCAGGAACTGTTATCGTTAATTAAATGTTAACGTTAAAAAATCGATTAATGCTTGGCTATCGTAGTTTATTTATGAGGTGCTCCTTGAAATTGGTGAAAATAAAGTAATTAACTTTTTTACATTTTTCGACAAAATTTCTTAAAAAGACCGCTTGAAATAGAACTGACTAAACAACAATTAAACTTAATTCATTTCATCTAAAAAAGCTTAATTTACTCCTTTTTTTTGGTGAAGAAATTGTTTACAACACGAAAAAAATGATTGTTTTTGACTCTATAAGGGCTAGAATTGGCAAAATAAATTCAATGCACGGAAATCAATGTTTTTCTGATTCAAAAAAAGTACCAAAATTGGTTAAAACCTAACTCAATCTTTTTTGTGATTTTAATTGTTTCGACAAAATCTTGCGAGTTTCTGTCCCCAATTTGCCTAAAATAACTTAATTGGCACTCCGCTCAACGAGTTTTTGACGAAGAAATCGTTTATAATACGAAAAAAATGTGCTTTTGACTCCTCAACGACCAAAATTGGCTAATCAACGCAGTTAACTCAAACACACTTTTGTGACTTTTTTCAACAAAATCTTGCAAAATAAGTGAGCCTCTGGCTGAAATAACTTAATTCCCTCTTCGTTTAAGAAGTCTGTGACTAATTTGATTTCTCTCACCGAAAACAATGATACAAGGTACTTAAAAACTGCACCTGTAAGATAAAAAATTAAATGTGACCTGACCTGACCAGACTTGACCAAAAAAAAGCTATAATTAGTTGAATAACGTATATTAAACTTTCGAGTTTTCATTGAAGAAATCGTTTACACTACGAAAAAAGTGTGTTTTTTACTCCACAAAGGCCAAAACTGGTTACATAACTCAGTTAATTCAAACTTACTTTTGTGACTTCTCGACAAAATCTGGCAACATAAGCGAGTTTCTGGTTCAAATTTGTCTGAAATAACTTAATTCACTCTTCTTTTTGGTGAAGAAATCGCTTACAATACGAGTTTGTGACTCTACAGAGGCCAGAATTAGTTTTGTGACGTTTTTTAGTTTGCTTCGACAAGCTCTCTTTCTATTAAGTGAGTTTCTGGCTCATATTTGCCTGAAATAAGTTAATTCGTTCCTCGTTTAACGAATTTTTGACGAAAAATTTACAAAAAATTGCACAATACGAAAAAATGAGAAGATTGACCTGACCTGACCTGACCAGACTTGACTTAAAAAGGGCTGGAATAGCCAAATATCTTATCTTGAACCTTTGTTTTGTGGCTTTTAAAGCTTGTTTTGATAAATGTCGTAAAATGAGCGAGCTTCTGATAAATTTTGTCTGGAATAAGTTAATTCGCTCGTCGTTTAACGAATTTTTGACGAAAAAATCTATGAAAATAAAAAAAACTGCACAATACGAAAAAATTAAATATGACCTGACCTGACCAGACCTGACTCAAAACGGGCTAGAATGGGCTGAATATCGTATCTTTTAAACATTCGTTTTGTGACTTTTTGCATAAATTTTGTCTAAAACGGGTATTGAAATAAAAATTGGCTAAATAACTCAAAGTTTGGTTTTGTGATTTTTTTAGCTTAACAATTCATTAAGAAAATCCCTTAAAATAAAAGACCTTCACGCTCATATTTGTTTGGATAATTACGGAAAAAGTGTGTGTTTTTGACTCAACTAAGGTCCAAATTGGCTAAGTACGTAGTTAACTCAAACTTTTTTATTTTGTTTTGACGAAATCTCACAGAATAAACAAGTTTCTGGTTCAAATCGGTCTGAAATAGCTTTTTTAACAAGTTTTCGGTAAAGAAATTGTTTAAAATAAAAAACACTCAAAATAAAAAAAAAATGTTTTGACTTAAAATAGTTTTTCACCTGATTAAAATAACATAACTCAAATCTAGTTTTGTGACTTTTTTAGCTTGTTTTGACAAAATCTCTCAAAATAAGCGAGTTTTTGATTTAAATTTGTCTGAAACAACTTAATCCGCTCGTCTTTTTGGTAAAGAAATCGTTTACAATACAAAAATGTGTGTTTTCGACTCAACAAAGGCTAGAATTGGCTACGTAAGTCAAAGTTAATTTTATAAAGTTTTTAGCTTGATTTAACAAGCTCTCGCAGAATAAGAGAGTTTCTATTTCTGTAATAACTTAATTCACTCAGTTTTGTTGAAGAAATCGTTTAAATTAGAAAAAAAGCAAAATACGAAAAAAGATTTTTTTCTGACGGAACTCAAGCAAAGACCAGAATTTGCTGAATAACGCATAATATAAGTTAATTTAATTAGTTTTTTTTAACTTGTTTCGACAAAATCTCGGAAAATAATACAAGTTCTCATTGTTTTCGGAAGAACCAAAAAATATGTGATTCTGACACTAAAATGAAAGAGCTGAATAGTTAAAAAGTTTTTAAGTTTTTTAAACTTTAAAAAGTTAAAGTTAAAGTTAAAGATTCTTTCTCGTCCTAAGAAAAAAATACTCTTTTTGCAATTCGTTGAAATTTCCTCCATGTAGTGAGAACAAACAGTGCATATGAAGGCAAATCCGTATTTAGAACCCTATTATTTATTTCGTTTTTGATTGAAACAGTTGGTTTGAGTTTATTATTTATTATTAACCAGAAGTGGAAAGTTATTGTGGACTTTACCTATTGGTTTATTTAGTTGTGGCACAACACTGAGTTGAATATGTAATAAATTAATTAATTGCCATTATCGAGTTTATTGTGTATGAAAATATTTATAATTTGCGCATAATATTAACCATTAGTTTAATCTTCATTGTGTATTATGTTGTAACGTAAATACTAAATCATGGAATGGCTTATTGCAGCAAAATATCAATCTATTGTTTAAATTACTTTGTAAAAGTAATGAAAAGTAAGGGAGGATGTTGATGACTGCTTGCTGGTTCCCTTTTCGAATTTTTATCTTAATTAATAGTTAATAACAAAATTATTGACGAAGAAACAAGTATTAGAAATTTGTTTAAAACGTTATGTTTCAATTTATTTACACTATGCATTAATTAATTAATAAACACCACAGAAACCATACAGGAAGCGGGGCACAAAAGAACATGATACAGTGAAGGGAAGATAATTCAACGTGCAACCTCCTATCTGATATTTCATGAATTACTGCGGTTTGATAATAAATTATGATTGTTTTACCGCAAGCTTCAAATCGGTGAATTATTATTATGATAAAAGATATACTCAGTGATTGTTTCCCGAACACTCAACAAATACATATACAAAATTGTGGGAAATATAACTTTTATTCAGACGAGTTTCTAGAGTTTAAAATTATTGACGATTTGCGTACGAAATTATATACCTTTGCCGCACAGGTCAAGGTTATTTCTAAGAAGGGGTACAAACAGGATATGAGACATTTTTAAGTTTCTCTTGAGCAGCTGCAAAAATATTTGAATACATTACTTAAAAAAAAGGTTTTATATCTTTTGTAGCGAAGCGAAATATTTCCCACCAAAAGGTGAAAATGACTAAAAGAAATTAATTTTTATTCGCATGTACCTGTTTCTGTATCTACAGGAATATTCTCCTTATTTTAAAATAAACAAAATAACATTGGATCTAAATTAAGTCCAAACATTGTGCAAATTTAATCAAAACAAAATATTTTCCCTTTTTTATCAGTTATCACTCAATTTTTTCAACAATTACCATTGAAATTCATAAATCACAGTTATAAATTTCAGCGTATTTGCGGATACGACTGATTACATACAGGGTGATTTACGTAAGTCGTCAGATTGACAGTTGACATTCCACCATTCCAAAAAAAACTTATAACTGCGTTTAAATTTTGATTTGTAGTTTTATATTAACCACCTTGTATGCTTAAATACACTTTCCATGGAAGTCATACGAGGCTATAATAATAAATACTAAACATTAAAAAAATTATATCCATGTAACGGTTAGTTTTTGATCATATCTACAAGCTTTTTACACCTCCTAGCCAAGCCTACGTAAGGTACTTTACGAACATGTGTAATTATCCTACGTTGTATGTTGTGAAAAACACCTAATTGTTATTGGTCAATATAATTGCCCAATGATCTGTAGATGCAATAGTGGAGATAATCTCACGATAACGTCTCATAAAGGGCTTTTTCTAACACTCAGTTATACGTTTGTGTGCCTCGTAATTGGCCATCATTCGAAAAGCATATCTTTTTAAAAATATTATATGGTGCTCAAGTGACTGTCTCCTGATATAAACGTTAAGGTAAGTACGCTATAAAATTTTACGCTCGCAATTTATTTAGTTTTAGAGGGAAATTGTTCGTGCGGGAGTAATTAGGTATATTATTGAGTAAGAAAAAAGTGGACAAGTAAATTAACTATTATTTTTATTTATTGGAGTAAGTGAACGCGGATCTTCACGAGTTTTTTAGAATGATAATAATTGTACAACTTTTAATGATACACACGGTGCAGATTACAGTACACTGATTTATGTGGTATGTATGTGTACAGTTAGGCGTTTTAAATGTCGAAATTATGTAGCCGCATGTAAGGTATACTCAGTAAGATGATAGCTTGGATTGAATTAATTTTAATCTTCACCTTTGAATAATAGGCCGCGAAATGATATATCAATTTACTGATCCTGTCATTGATAGTGATTTTCATTCACACGAGAAGCATTTCCATTGAGTATTGGACAAATCTTTACAATTTCAAAATTACAAGATTATGATACATTTTAAAAACGATATAAATTTCCCGCAATGGCAGAAAATTAAAATAATTTGATAATTATTATTAAACACATGGGTGGGTATTACGGCATGTTTTGATGCAGAATTAAATTCTACTGGTCAAAAAAAAATCAAAAAAAATATAGGTTTTCTATTTGAAGAAGCTAGTTTCTTGCTTTTTTTCAAAATTTTTTCTTTTAAATGGTTAAATACGATTTGTTCGCAATTTTAAAGGGAGGGTGTAGGAAAACGTCTAAACTTAAAAATTAAAACACAAATATTTAGCTTTTTATTTATATATAATGGGGAAATAACTTGGTCTTTTTTCCCAATTTTTTTTTAATTCAAAATGCTATGTCCATTATTAACCTTTCAATGTTAGAAAATTATTTTTTTACAAAAGCCGTACATACAAACCCCATTACTAACTTAAAATTATTTTCAAAGGTATACAGGGTATTTCTAAAATTAGTTAGAACAAAAACGTATATTTTTTTAAGTGGGAGAACCTATATTTTTTAGATTTTTGGATGTTGCTTTTAACACAGAAGTTTTAAACTGTTATTGGTCGATTTTGCTTTGTTTTTGAAATAACTAAATTTTTTCGACAATAACACGCTTTTTTAAAAAAATCATTACATAAAAACTAAGAATCTCAGAAAAGTAGAACTTTTATAACATTTTTTGATCTAAAAGACCTTTAAATTGTCTTTCTAAAAACATTAACGGTTAAGTGTCTTTTGTTAATTACTCAAAAGATATTTAACATTAAACATTAAAAAAACTTATTAACTATTTAAAAGTGGTCAAAAAGTAGTCAAAAAGTGAAATTTTCTGCTAATAATATCTTTTGTGTTACTTTTAGGCTATTATTTGTCACTTGTAACGGGAAAATAACAACAATTTTAATGAATGTCGAATTTTTAAATTCCCGTATTAACTGAAACAAATGGTCTGTGGAGTTGTTATGCTCATGAATAGTGTGCATTGTGGTTGAAATTAACTTTTAAAGTGAAATATCTTTCTAGTTATTTGAAACTCTATGTTTTTAGATAGACAATTTAATAATTAATAATAAATTTTTAATAATTAATAATTAATTATTAATAATAGTAATTTTCAAATTATTCAACTTTTAACAAACTTCTTAATTTTTCTATGTTTTCAATTATAACACGCCAGACAATTGGAACAGATTTATGTGTAAACTTTTCCCTTTAAAGTGGTGAAAGTCCTACTTTTCTACAATTCTCCGTTTTTCTTTAAATAAAACGTGTTTATGTCAAAAAAATCAAATTATTTCAAAAACTAAGCAGAATCGACCTATTAAAATCATTAGTATTAAAAGCTACGTCCAAAAATGCAATAAAATGTAGGGTGTTCTGTTTGAAATAACATTGTGGTTTTTTATTATATACCGCAATATTTAAGACACATAATCTCAAAAAAAGGAAAAGTTAATATCTTTAATAATAAACAAGTTTTGGAGCTTTTTCCGATCGTTGGGACAGCCTTTATGTTCAAAAAATGGTCATCTTCGAGCTTATGCTTGAACAATCAGTTGGGTAAATTGAAAAATTCAAGAGAATACCAACGCAAGAAGCCTTTTGCTTTTTATTTTATTTAATAGACCTTTTTTTCTTTCTTCTCTATTATAATGTTAAATTATTTTCTTTTTGTTTTGTTTTGGCTTCTCTCTTCAAACACCTATTAACGCTTTTAATTTTTTTCGATCTTTACATATTTATTTTAAGCAATTTATCTTCTGTTTCTTCATCTAAATTCATTTACCAGAAAGTGCAGATTTTTTCTTACAACAAATTTAAAGTGTAAATACAAACGCAAGAAGCAACTTCCTTTTGTATTTCACTTTTTTTGTTTTTCAGAAAGCCAGAATTTTTTGCTATTCGCTCAACTTTGCTCTAATTCAACCGACCTCGTATCTCTTATAATAACTGAGATTTCCATAGTGGAGCTCGAAAAACGGATACCCTGTATAGAAATGAAAAAAAAACAAAAAAATAAAATTTTCAACTTTTAGCATTGCTCAAGTGTGAATTTTTCAATGAAGTTCAGCAAAATAGTAGATGCAAGACGCTCTTCCCAAAACCTGTTAATTTTCCAAATTGCAAATTTTTTCTTTTTGACCTTAACTACATTAACATAAACTCTTTTAATAGGCATTTGGAATAACACTTTTGCAAATTGTAGACTATTGTATGGCTAATAATGTGTGAAAAGGGCGTTATTGTGTACCTTATAGTTTTGCAGTAAAAAAATTATTTAAACATTCAAAAAAATTGGTTATTTCATCAAATTTGATTTTTTCACGTTGTGGAAGATAGGTACCAATATGTTTTTAATTTTTTTTCTTTAAAAGCTGAAATTTTTAAATTTTTGACCTGAGTACTTGTAGTTCCTTTATCTTTAATTAGATTTAAAATTTTTTGTTTCACTTTTACTAAGTATACGTTAGAAGTTGTAATTTAGATAAGCCGTTTTAAACCATCTTTTGATATCCAATTTTTGAAAATTGTATACCATTATCAGGCTAATAATGTGGCGAAAAAGCATTATTGTGTACATTATACATAGATTTGAAATAAAAAGATAGGTAGACCGATTCATTAAGCAAAAAAAAACATTTTCTCGTATATTAGATTTGCTTTTGCGCCATACATATTAGTTTATTTTATTTTTGGAAATATACACATTTGTATCATTTCCACCATCATGCAAAATTATGATCTAAAAAACAACATCTCACATAAAATAAAAGAGATAACAAAAATTCAAGAATGGTTATGAATTTCCTTCAAATACAAAAAATATACAAAAACAAGTTGAAAACTGTTAAACAGAAGTATAAGGAAGTTTCATACAGTTTGACATAGTCTTAACGTGTTCATTTAGTCAAGAAAATAATGAAACATTCCAATTGTAATAATTTAAGTGATGGGTAATTGAAGTTCTTGAATTCTTAATGTTCGAGTAATGTCTTATTTGTATGTGATTATTTTTATATTTTTAGATTAACATAAGTGTGAATCTTCTAAAAATTGCCGTTGCTTTACAGGCGATAAGTTGATAATTTATTTTATTATTTTGAGATTTATTTCCCTTTATTTTTGCACAATACTTACCTATGTTTAATGTTTGATAGAAATCTTTACTATTGGTTGGCATTAATGTTCCTTGACTACAATATGATAAATTTATTTAATTGCTCTTCAAACATCGAACTATAAAAATAATTTTCTGCTCTCAAGGAATGCAGTCGTCGCAACTTATTCACCGGTTTGGAAGATAATAATTGAAAAATAAATTGTCGGATATGGTGATACGCTATCACGTCGATTTAAATCGTGAGTGAAATGAAAAAGCTCTTCACAAATCAGATAATTCCATGTCAGTTTAATTTGTTTAAGTGTTCAACGCAGCGCCGATAACATCACATCTTTCTTTCTCCTCATTCTTTTTTCGTGAATATTTAAACAAGGAAATTCGTTTAAAAAACATCCAGCGGTAGTTTGATACCGCGATAAATTTTTCACTTCAACACCAAAAGCAATTACACCGATTAAAGTCGCCAACAAAAATTCTAGTCAATTAAAGTGCAATTCGTACGTGAAATATGACTCTGTAATAGTGCCTAGTCGCATTATTTAACGAGCTGCGACACTCGGAAAGAATGTCCGTCCTCGTACTAACTGTTCGCGATGCATCAAACTAACATTTTTCCGAACATTCCATTACCCTGTCCGGCTTGTTTGTCAACACTGAGCCAGTAAACAGACATTAACAACCGACTTCAATTTAACGAATTTTCAATAAGTGATTCCCTTCATTTAGCACAAATGCAAAAAATACGAGCAACAAGTGCAAATACATTTTCATGATTTAAATTACTAAATTCTTGTTTTATTGATTGATGCAAAGATCAAAGCGATGATGCCAGAACAGGCATTGCATTTTTGTGCAAATTTATTACCGGTCAGGTCCAAATGGAAAAGCAATAAGTGAATTGTGAATAATGCTCTCAGAAAAAATTAAATAAAACCTATTTGCTTTTATCAGATCTCATCCGCCAATTGGTAATTAATTCGTGGACAAGTGTCTCTCTTTTTGGAAAGTTATTGTTTTTCTGCTGCAATGAACGCATTTCAGGATTTTAGTACCTTAAATAATCATAGGATTGCAACAACTTTTCCAATAGTTTTTTTTCTCAGTATAACTACCTAATGTTTGAATGGTGCATTGCGTGAAGGCAAAAAAGAGAAAATTTTGAATTGATTGTAATTTGCGGTTAACTCCTGGATAGTTTTTCAATTTATGCTTATGAATTCTTTTACAGTTATACATTTCGGTAAATTTTTATATCTATTCACTCGCATTTATTAATAGATTTTTATTATTAGCATTCTCAAAAGCATAATTATAACCAATGATAAAGCTATTTTACTTTATATTACATTAAATAAAAAAAGGATAGTTAACAAAAATAGTATTTGGTCAATGGTCAGAAAAAACTGATTAGAGTTGTTGATGCAACTTTTTCACGTATTTTATTATTTTTTGAATTCTTACTCGCAAATGGTAATGCTCTTAACAAGTTCCTGTAAAGTACCTAAAATATTTTGCATTTTAGTTCTCGAATTTTAGGATGTTTTTAAAGCAGCTACAAATGAATCTACAATTATTATTATTCTCTTGGTAACACCACTAATACATCTTTATTTAAATGCAAACGTTGCTTTATCATTTTAGTTTAAAAAACTTCTGAGAAATATACAAGGTGAGTCTACTTAAAGTACCTACCTATATTTTTCGTGTAGCATTTCTTATTGAGTACTTTATCTTTTGTGATGTAGATTAGATTCCTCTATGCTTAAGAGTTTTTTCAGATTTTTTCTTGCACAAAAAAATAATTTTTCATGTTACTCTAATCGTAAAATAAGCACTGCTAAGTCATAACAATACGGCATTACAGAATTACCTACTTTAAGAACCTAATTTGTAAGCAGAAATATTCTCCCCTGATAGAAAAACATTCTTTTTTACTTTTTGTGTATTTTTTGATTAAAAGCTTTATTATAAAAAAAATATTTAATTGTTTATTTTAGAATGATTTTTAGAAATCATAAAATTTTTATCACTTAATAATATGTGAAGCCTGCTTTAATGGACGTCTCCTGATAACGGACATTTTGGTAGGAACGTAACAATTGCATTGGAAAATACTGTAAAAAGATCTTTCTACAACGGACCCTCCGTATAACGGACGCGGGTAAAAAAATCCCCAATTACAATAACGTAATATAAATTTATCTCTTACAACGGACAAAGCGAAAGAGTTATGGAGCAAAGAAGAACGAACATTATTATTTTATGGATTATGTCGAAACGCATAAAAGTGTGTACCGAAAATCCAGAATTAAATATCCATGAATTCATGCAAAAATTTTTAGAAAAATGAGATGAAAAGTTTTTTCAAGACAATAGTGATAAAGAAAAAACTTGCCTCATTAGCACTCATGCTCTCTGAATATTTGGTTCTTTTTTTTTGTAAAAAATATTTTTGCGGTTGTTTTAAATCTGGATATCTTTGGTAGGCAGTTTATTGAAGAATGCTTTCCTAGTCCTAAAAATAACGATGTTTTTTTGATTTTTGTGGCGTTCTGTTGGAGGATAAGCAAATCCAGTGTTCTGTGGTCACTGTCACATTGCTATGTCACAGTTGCACCCATTTCTTCAGTAAAAAAAATATAAAAATTGCACACCTCCCATTTGTAGACACCTCTCCACAACGGACAATTAAAGATTCTTTATCGGTGTCCGTAACTTTAAATGGAAAAAAGTTAAAAAAACACTTAAAAAAATACTTAACTATTACTACCATTTTCATACGTATTCAAATGCCTTTGAGCACTTTTTAAAGTTTTTGATTTTTTCGATATTTTTTGGAGTTTTTTCGAAAAATACTTACTGTAGGTACTGATTCTGGTTCGTAATAGTACCGTTTTAATTTTTTTTCAAATTTATCAGTTTATTTCTTTAAAAAACAGTTTTTATATTTCACTTATTATTAACTTATTATTGATCATAACAGAGATCTGTTATACCAGAGAATTAATGCGTGTTTTAAATTTTATAAGCTTTTTATAAAAATAATGAATAGCAAATGAATCTAGTATGTAATACAATTTTGTATTTTATTTTGTTGATGGTCATACAACTAGTTGCCTGAGTAGTATTAAAAATGCAGCGGACATCGATGAGGACATTTAACTGTCCGTTGTGGAAAGGTGTCCGCTAATGGGAGGTGGAAATTATAATATGGGTTTTGGTATGTTCCTACAAAAATATCCGTTGTGAAGAGGTGTTCGTTAAGAGAGGTTTTACTGTAGAATATGAGAGTTTGATTTACACGTCTTTTTAAAAAGACATGATATACTGGGTGTATACAAATAAAAGTATAAACCTTTCTTTGCTTAAACTATTTTCTTTTTGAAGAAAATGGTTGTGAATCATATAGCATCATAAAAATGTAATTGTTTTTTAAGAATTATTTTTTATTTTTGAGTTATGTTTTCTTTAATAATTATTTTAAATATCAATACGACATAAAAGAGTTTCTTGAGAAGTACTAATATTTAAGAAATACATACGTAAGTAAAGTCCATTCGGAATTAAAAACAATTGTCAAATTGTTTCAACGTTGGCAACTCCATTTAAAATTAGTCGTCCCGACAATGTTGCAGGGTTGCAACATAATTTCAAAATTTTTGACACTGATAATTGCTTTTAATTCCGAATGAACTGTACATAGATATAATCTAAATTTTTATCGATTTTTTATGCAGTTGATCGCCATTTCAAAACAAAATAACATAAATAATTATTTTCTGATTGTATTTTCTTATACTGAGTGAGCAATTTATGGTTAAACATATTGGTGAAAAATAAAATCGTTTTACAAAAATGTGTTGTTTTTCTGCGTTTATTGAACTTTTCGTAACAAAAATTTTATTCGGTTTATAATCTTGGTTAAATAGTTTGTTAGCGGACTACCACTTAACAAAATTGCTTTTGCGAGATGCAAAAACAAAAATAAATTCTAAAACGATCGCAACTACAATGTGCGTTACCATACGTTGTTATTGTCAGAATTTAAATAGCTTTAGAGAAAAACGTTGGGGGTTTCATAATTTTTGACTTGTTCAAAGACTTTTAGAAAAATTACCCAAGATCTGTTGTTTAGTTAGATATCATTTAAGAGGCGATAGTAAATACAAATAAAAATTAAAAGAAATCAGTCCTTTGGCAAGTATTTCGTTATACGATTTGTACTATCATTTCTATTGCAATTATCAAGTCGTTTGCTTAGCCGGAAGATGGCGATTAGTCTATTTATAGTAATTAAAACAGGATTAGCATTTTACCGAACATAAAGATACCAAATCTTAAATTCCGCTTTTCTGTAAAAGTCCATCGTTGACATTTCATATCAGTGACAGTTGATTATCATATTATTGTATGTATTACATATAAATTACACGTCTTCCTCTTGAGATATTGCCAGGACAAACTGATCAATTAACTGTTTAATAAATTGCATAACCAAGCAGTAAATAAGTTAATTGCAGATCCTAATTATGGAACAAGTTTTTTGCGAATGGTTTTACGACGCCGAACTGAAAAATCCCGATTTCCGAATAACAGGATATATCATTATTAAACGATGTATTCACTTGGAAATTTGGGAATGAGAAATGGCTCTTAATTCACTTCTCTACCTCAAAGTGTTGATTATAGCGCAATTAGTGATCATTTGTCAGTGCAACAGCTCATAAACTTCTCAATTAATCATAAAAATCCCACCTTAAAATTTTTGATACTCTACAATTTCGTTTGACCTCACCGTATATCAAATTAAGTTCCGAGGCGAGTTTGCGAAAGACAATAGAAGGGTAAATTCAATCAATTACAACTGCGTGAGATTGCTAACTCAATAGTAAGTGTTGGTGACAATGACAAAATTTTCGAAAATTGCTTTTACCGACCTTAATCTGAAAATAGAGCGAGTCGAGATAATAATTTTCATTATTTCGTACGAAACTTGCTGCGGGTTTTGTTTAAATGTAACGAAGTTTCGGACAAATCTCCAGACAAAACAACGATACTGAAGAAAATTGTATTGCCGTGGCGAAGTTTGCGGTGTGTGTCACAACGTCGCCAATTAGATAAACCTACTTACAGCGGTTTTGTTTTCTGAGAAAATTTCCAAATGTAATGAACTCTTACACAGGCCTTCTCAACGTCCCAAAATATTCGTCACTGAAGTTAAATTTTACAAAACAACCAATTATTAAATAGTTATGAAAAAACCGATTTTGTTTAACGGACATAATGTTTGCCAAAACGAGTGAGCGCGAGCGAAGCGAATCTCGTCAAGATTCGATGTAAACTCATTTGCTTACTGGATTAGGGAAGATAAAACATATGCTTAAAAGATGTTTTGAATTTAAACAAAGTAACAGAAAAAAAATTAAAACCAGTATGGAGGATGTAACATTTTTTTTGAAAAAGTGTATTTGCGTCATCACTTACACCGATGTATCTTTAAAAATAGTAATGTTGTTTTTTTCATTTTTTTAAACTGCACTGGAAAACCATATTTATGTACAGGATGATTCATTT
The DNA here is from genome assembly GCF_031307605.1 of Tribolium castaneum. Lineage (NCBI taxonomy): Eukaryota > Metazoa > Arthropoda > Insecta > Coleoptera > Tenebrionidae > Tribolium > Tribolium castaneum. The sequence goes on along the minus strand of NC_087399.1, from coordinate 10,950,252 downwards.
TTGCATTTATGTACAAAATATGTATCAAAAATTAAACAACATTGCAACGTTATGTTAATCATCTTGATAGCTTTATATGTGGCAGACATTTCAAAGCAACTCAATGTTAGGCTACTCAATGTACTTTTAAGTTTCTTTCTGTATTTTGTAGCATAGAACCGATTTTTTTTGTGAATAACCCTGTAGATTTGAAATGGTCAGCGTAAGATTGTAGTAGCTATGAAGATGAAGGATTTCTTCTGCTCTATCCACTATTCAATTTGCATTCAGCATTCAATTTAAATAATAGCTTGCAAATCATATTTTTCAAGTGGAATCCACAATATAAATTGGCGATTATTCTGGTGGTTGCACTTCACTTTGTAATAAATTGAAGATATAAAGATATGTCATTTGCTAGATAATTTTTAAGTTTAGTGAATTCTAAATTCTGGGACAAAGCTTTAAAATTATAAAAAATACCTAGTTATGTAGACAGTCGTAAAATTCATATAAAAGATTTAACATAAAATTAAAACAGCAATATCTGCTCACACATTGTTGTAAAGTTCAGTACAACAGGAAATTACGAAAATTTTACCGATTATCATTAAATTTACATAATAACAAAGCTTCCACCATCTACGAAAAACAGAAAAATGCTTTCAGTATTTAGAACGGCCATAAACGTCTTAATGAAGAGGTGATGGTTTCCGCATTTTGTACAGTTTTACTACAAAACAATGTACTGTAAATATGTGTAATGCGAGTATTAATAACCCCAAGATGTGCTAAATATTTTAGGACAAGCTAGTAAAAAAAGAGTAAAATTTTAGTTACATGATAAGGGAATCAAAGCAAGTTGTGTAAAAACCTTGAACTTACCTTTTTTAAATACCTAAATGTCTATAAAAATGCAATAGTGAAAAAATTTAATCAAAAAAAAATTATGCGCTCTAGTATAAAAATATTGATAAATATAAAAAACAATTTTCGAATGGAAACAGAACAGAAAATATTTTTTAAAGTCCTTATGAAAGTTTTTCCTAAAATTTTTTTTTACTGTATAAGGCCCATCGTCAAGAGAACAGTCTTGTCTGTATTATTAGGCTTATACAGGGTGTTTCGTCTAATCCCCACATTTTGGTAGTTGTAGTATTGGTAGTATTGGTAGTTCTAATAATAATAGTCATTTGAAAATTTGTATACAACCAAAATCTTTTAGCTCCTGCTTAATAAAAAGTATTTTCAAGATGGTGATACTTCCGGTTATACCGGAAGTCGCTATAAAACTTTTTTATTTTAAATGGAATGCTATATTTTTTAATGCGTTTTTGGATTATTTGAGTTATTTCAAGGCCGTTTTCTCAGCTTCTGCTATACCTAAGTTTAACCGTTTTTGAGATATTTAAGATTTTTTGAAAATTTTTGGATTTACACCTGTCACTTAAAAACTCAGTAACTTTCTTAGTTTTAGAGATTTTGAAATAATATTTGGAAAATTAAAAGAGAATGCCTATATTTGTTCTCCAGTGTGTTCAAATTTGAAAAAGAGTTAAGTTTGAACCACTTTACGTACTCATAACTTCATTTTTTCAAATGGGATGTCTTAATTTTTATTTTACTAGATGGAGGAGAATTTTTTTCTACATCGATTTTTATTATCGTTCCCTATACCTACCTGTGATAATTTTCAAGTTATGTTGATTTTTTTGATAGTGCAGAAATTTTATTAATAACCACAGCTATTTTTGCATAGTTTGTCATTTTTTTGATTAAACAGTCGACAAACTCTGTTCAAAATTGTGTTGGCCTCCTGCGAAAACAAAATAAATTCATTGAATGTTTGTTTAAAAAACTTTACTTTCTCACGTTTTTCCTCTCATTTCCAGGGCAACCTGTGAGAAAAAGCCTATGGGTAATGAATTTCTCAATCCCAACAAAAGTTATTGCACCTTGAAAAATATTAAAAGTTTCACTATAAGTATAGTGAATGCTAATACAGATCGATGCAGAATTAAATTCTCTACGATCTAGTAAAATAAAACTTGTGGTATTTCATTTGAAAAAATTGAGTTATGGGTACTTAAACACCTAAAAACTTAACTTTAGACACTTGGAGTTCGTTATTCTTTTTGGAAATTTGAAACTTCAAAGGAAAGATCTAGGCTTCCTCTTTGAAATAAACTAAAAAATATTTTCAAATTTTAGAAATTTAGAAAATCAAAGATTGAACAGGATTTTTAAACTGGAAGATGCAAATCCAAAAAAAAAACCCTAAATATTTCGTAAACGGTTAAATTTAAGTACAGGGAAATATTGATAGCGAAGGGAAGTTGATAACGACTTTTGGTATAACCGAAAGTGTCAATCTTTAAGAGATTATGGTTGTACATACATTTTTAAAGGGCTCTCATTATTAGAACTACCAATACTTCTAATGGGGGGTTTACCCGGAACACTCTGTATGACAAAATAAAAATACACATTGCAACCAAAAATTGTGACTTACAGAGAAAACTTATGTAAAAAATATTTTTATCTAAAAATTGTATTTTGTATTTCGTTTTCCTCCCTTGTATGTAGTTTTTGACAAATGTATTAACATGAGTTTACCTTCTGCAGCGGTTATTGAAAAAATAATTTTTACTAACGATTCAAACACGAGTTTTAGACAAATGAATGTCTTGATTTTTTTACAGAACAAAACATCTGAAGATGAAGAAAATGGTTTCGGTTTCGGTAGAGAAAAATTGATGATTGATCTCCTTTACCTCATTAAACTACATTTGCTAAAGGTTGTAGGTACCCAAAAAATATTTTGTGAAATTTAAATTTTTTCGAGGATCAAAGTGTTTGCAAAGGGAGAACAGTACGATATGATGAAAGAAGCAGAAAAAAACTCCGGGTCTGAAATATTTTCAAAACTTCTGGAACAAATTAGTACAGTGATCAAAACTCGTATTGTGAATTCAATGAGTGGAAAAATTAAAGTTAACAAATTGTGATCTGTGATGTGTATTGTAGAGCTTTGTCAAGCAAGGTTTGATTTACACTTTTTGTGAAAATGTATGGACAAGACAAGGCAGCTAATTAAGAGTGTGAGAATATGCGGTTAACGCAAGTTCTTACAGCATTGACGTTCTGTTTGATGATTAGAGCGCAAATAAGGAAGAGTGAAATTGCAAAACCTTGCAAAAGTTCACTCAATCTCATACTGACTAGCCTATTTTATCGCTAATGAATAAGAGCAAAACCTTCCAAGAAAACAGTTAAGAGTTCTGACCAGTTGCACTTTCCCTCTTAACTTATCCACAAATAAAAAATTGTTTTGATACAAACGTTTCGTCCTGGAACTGCAGCAGGATCTGCCTTTGAGAGAGAAAGGCAGACTCTATGACGATGCTCGAGTCCGGACAAGATCATTGAACTGGACCGATGCTTCAGTATTTTAATCAGTTAGGTAAATTGAGTGCGAACCGTTCGTCGAGTCGGCAGGAAGCCGTTCTTTGTTCGGTTTTATCGTCTCGAAACGGACGAAAATCTGAGGTTCCTCTCAAACACCTGGCGCGCGCGGTTTCGAAAAAGAGAAAAACGGCACTTCCTTTTCAGACGAGCAGATGGCGAAATTCATCAAATTGCCCTGCTGAAGACAATGAGCCGACGAAAAAACTCCAGACGCTAGCGTATGGAAATTTTCAGCCAAAAAAGACAAAGAAAAATTAAATTTCTAGAATAAAATCTAATGAGAAGTAAAAACTTCACAATATTAAATCGAATCAAACCAAAAGCTCAACTCAACCATTTTTATGTATTTTTTTTCTAATCCTCCTCTAAAACATTTAGTTGCAGTTTTTTTTATTTGTTTAACGATTAAAACGTCTTTGAAGGACTAAGACGATTGATAAGTGTGCTCAGAGACAAACCCAAACAAATAACAGGACACTGACCTGAACAGGATTTTGTTCTTGTGGCTGATTTGAAATTTTAATGAATAACTGTCAGTTTTTAATTACGCAAACTGGCTCAGAAAATGGTTTCGTGAGAAAAGAGAGTAAAAGTATTCTTGAAGAAATATATGGGCTTTAAAACTTACTCAAATATGTTTGTGTAACGGCTACAATCACATTTACCCAATTCTGCGAACATTTGTTAATTAAAAAAATCAGAAATTATAGGTTTTTGCATATAGTTATTATAGGTAGCTGAAATCAGTAGTGCTCATAAATGAGTATATTATTTATCTGAAAGGATGTTTCGAACAAATGTTAGGTGGAAGATAAAATCCTGTATTGTCATTAATTTGTGCTAATCTATTGAAAAAACGAACCTCAAAGTTTTATTGTTACATTTTTATAATAACGGCTGACATCCAAATGATGGCTACTATTTTGATCGATGTGCAAATCGACGTTTTTTCTCGGTAGGCTCTATTGAAAAAATAAATTATAATGATGATACGGTGAGATTAATAACAAAAAGCTGAAAGCCATACCTAATTTAAGTTTTTGTAGTGCAAAATAATTTAGATCTGTTTTGTCATGTGCATGAACAACATTCTTGTCGTTGATGGTTTAATTAAATTTAACTGTAAATACCGTGAATAAAACAAATGTATTTAAAATTATTGTCTTGGAATAACGCGAAGAATGTTTCAATACTCAATTGGAAAGAAAAGGCACGTTCGCGTAATGAATAGCTTCAGATCGAGTAATTATCTTAAAAGAATCGAGGTAATTGTACCCAAAGAATGTAAAAGTATTAGATTCTGTTTTTGGCTGCAACAAAATGTCAAAATTGAATATTTTAGGGTAATTTCTCTGCAATTGCAAATCTGTTATATTTTGTTTAAAAAAAATAAGAAATAATTTAATATAATTTATATTTTAATTAATAATAGTAATGAATCTTTGGCAAAGTGAAGACTTAAAATAGTTCGAATTTCAACTCTTTTCAAGGAGAACATTTTCTGAAAATACCGGACCTGTTCCAATTCTCATCAACAACTAACAGTTTTTGTGATATTAGTCAAAATTTTGTTTCTAAGGGTCGTACAATATTTATTATAGTAATTTATTATTGAATTTCTCCAGCTTTTCATATGCAAAATTACTCAAGGATTTTGAATTCACGTTAAAATTCTGTGTACGAACGACAGTTTTAAAGATTCCTGTCAAAGTTTGAGAAAATGGTTAAAATTTATTGTGTCAAAACCCAAACACTACTAAAAGAAAATGAGTAATAAACGTTTATCTTACGGAAAATTTATTGTCTGAAAAATTCGAATCTGCCTTTATTCCTTATTTTAAGTTATCATTTATCAGTCAACGTTTGAATAACAGGTTAAATTTAGTTTGTTAAAACACTTCTGAAAATTCCTACATTATTTTTGGCAAAGTGGAGAACCAAACAAACTTAAAATAACTTTTTCTTATAGAAAATCTTCTGAGGATTGCAAACCTGTTTATATTTTTGATCCAGAGGTAATAGTTTTTGAGATTTCGGTCAAAGTGTGCGATTCTAGTTAAAATCTAGTCCGTTAAAATCCAACCATTTCTGAAACGAAATTATTTTTGGAAATGTTTAAAATTAAACCAGCTTAAAATAATGTTTTCTTACAGAAATTTTTTTAAGATCTCAAAACTGCCTTTATTTTTCATCTAGAGCTAGCAGGTTTTGAGGTATTGGTCAAAGTTTGAGGATCTAGTTAAAATTTAGTGGGTTAAAATCCAAACACTTCTGAAAGTAAATTATTTTTGAAAAAGTGGAGAATTAAACAAACTTAATATCACATTTTCTTACAGAGCATTTCAAAGCTGTCTTTATTTTTCATCTAAAGCTAGTAATTGTCGAGATTTAGGTCAAAGTATGGGGATCTGGTTAGAAATCTAGTCGATTAAAATCCAAACATTTTTGACAATAAATTATTTGTGAAAAAGTGGAAAATTAAACCAGCTAAAGATGATTTTTTCATACAGAAAATCGTTTGGGAATTTCACAACTGTCTTTATTTTTCATCTAAAGCTAGTAATTGTCAAGATATAGATCAAAGTTTGAGGATCTGATTAAAATCTATTTGGTTAAAATCCAATCACTTCTGAAACGAAATTATTGTTGAAAAAGTGAAAAATCCAATTAGCATAAAATAACTTTTTTTTACAAAATTTAGTCCGAACGTTTTAAAACTTTTTTTATTCTTATCTAGAGCTAGTAATTTTCGAGATATAGGTCAAAGTTTGCAGATTTGGTTAAAATCTAGTCGATCAAAATCCAAACACTTTTGAAAATAAATTATTTTTGACAAAGTGGAAAGGCAAACCAGCTTAAAATAACTTTTTCTTACACAAAATGGTGTAAAGATTTTAAAACTGTTTATATTTTTCATCTAAAGCTAGCAGTTTTCGAGATATCGGTCAAAAAAATTGAGAATCTGGTTAAAACCTAGTCGGTCAAGATCGAAACACTTTTGAAAGTAAATTATTTTTTGAAAAGTGAAGATTCAAACTAGTTGAAAATAATTTTTTCTTACAAAAAATTGTCTGAGAATTTCAAAACTGTCTTTATTTTTCATCTACAGCTAAAAATTTTTAGTCTTTATTTTTCATGTAGAGCTAACAGTTTTCGAAATGTCGGTCAAAGTTTGAGGATCTGGTTAAAATATAGTCGGTTAAAATTCAAACTTTTCTGAAAATACAATTATTTTTGGAAAAGTGGAGAATGAAAGCTTTTCTTACGGAAAACTATCTGAGGATTCCGAAACTGATTTTATTTCTTATTCAAAGCTTACAGTTTTGGAGATATCGGTCAAAGTTTGAGAATTTGGTTAAAATTTAGTCGATCAAGATCAAAACACTTGAGAAAGTAAATTATTTTGGGAAAAGTAGAGAATCAAACCAGTTGAAAATAATTTTACCTTACAAAAAATTGTCTGAGAATTTCAAAACTGTCTTTATTTTTCATCTACAGCTAGTAATTCTTGAAATATAGGTCAAAATGTGAGGATCTGGTTAAAATCTAGCTGGTCAAAATGTAGTCACTTCTGAAAATAAATAATTTTTGGAAAAGTGGAGAATTATACCAGCTTGCAATAACTTGTTTTTACTAAATATTGTCTGAGGATTTCAAAACAGTCTTTATTTTTCATGTAGAGCTAACATTTTTCGAAATATCGGTCAAAGTTTGAGGATGTGGGTAAAATCTAGTCGGTCAAAATTCAAACACTTCTGAATATAATTATTTTTGGAAAAGTGGAGAATCAAACCATTTCAAATGAGGGCTTTTCTTATGGAAAATAATCTGAGGATTCCAAAACTAATTTTATTTTTTATTCACAGCTAACAGAATTGGAAATATCTGTCAAAGTTTGATTCCTGAAGACACAATATTATTTGTAAAGAGGTGAGTCCTTTTTTTTAATGAAGTTAGGAAACTCAGATAATTGATACTTTAACTTTTCGTAAGCAAAATTATTCACGGTTTATGAATCTGTTTCCGATTTTTATCCTCGAGCGATATTTTTTGGGAACTGGTTAAAATTTAGTTTGGCAAAAACCAAATAAAGTAAGTCATTGTAAGTTTATGCAAAACAAAATACCGATAACCAAATTTTGTTTCATGTGTCGTAACTCGCTTATATATTTCTAATTGGCTGTAAAGACAAATAAATCAAGAAGCTATTAATTATTGTATCGTAAAATGTAAACAGAAAAATTTTTGATTAATGATTGCTTCGAGACATTCTCACGAAGAACATTATTTACTTGCTTACCAGTGCAAGACGTTGCTTTGTAATTATTACAATGTTATCACAATGCTCTACAAAAACTGTTGTTAATTTTATCTTCATAATCTATAGGCCATAACACCATATTTATACAACACACAGAGAAAGTTAATGTGTGTTAAAGTGTAACGTCTTAAAGTACAACTAAAAAACAATAAATGAAAAATAATGAATGATTAATGTATTACTGGTTGTATTCAAAGTACGTCAGGCTCGTCGGTTTAGCTGAATCATCGTGTATTGTGTCACGATCTTTTTACCTAAAATTGGGTGGAATTGAGATCTATGACTGCAATTAGATGTAGGCAATGCTAGAAACGTACACCTTTCCGTCTCTTATTCCCTTGTAGATCTAACGGTGGATTTAAGATTGTCCGGAGTAAGAAATGTCTCATCATTAACGGCCAGACCTCGGATTTGCTCGCTTATTTATGTGACAATCAATTAGAGGGAAGTTGGCAAGTTTGCAAAAAAGTAAACATGTGTTAAATAGCCATAGACGATGAGTTACAGCTTAATGTGAATAATGTTCCTATTACAAAGTAGTGTCGATAAATAGCCAACCACAAGACGTGTAGCTATATTATATACACACTTATAGATGCAATTTACCATGCAAGCCGTCCGTATATCATCATATATTGAAATTGTATGGTAAATAATGCTAAGAAAAGAGATTCCTAACTATATGTTGCCTTATTTAGGCGTGTTATTGAAAATATTTAACCTCCATGGGATAAGCAAACTGTGAACTGGAATCATCGGCTAGCTGTATGTTATTTTATCGAATTGCCGATCGGAAACACAACTCGTCTTATTTCAATAGTAATATAATTCACACGTTTTATTTTACAGAATATTCCCAATGATATGTTATTATTGTTCGATTTGAATCAACAGGGAATTATTGCAATGACAAAAATTCCGCCTCGGTGATTGCAAATTCTGCCGATAGCCGTGTTCAATCGTTTTTTAAATTATTGTTTAAATAAAGTAAACATGAAATCACGAGAATCTCCAACATTTACGATAATTGGAGGTTTGGAAAACGCTCATTGTATTGAAGAAAGCGAAGAAACGTCTGAAAATACCACATTGCTAATCGGTTACTTTATTTATTGTTGAGGTATAATTAATGATCGCTTGTTGTCAAGCCAGATTCTTGTTGCTTACACCTCACACTAACGTAATTAGCTCTTCAAAACCTTTGGTAAAAAGAGAAATTACGCTTTGAATCGTTTTGAAAAGTTTTATGCACTTTGCAGATAACGGAAAGAGGAAGTTTTATTTATTGTTTTGTGCATAGAACTCCTTTTATGATTTTTAATACTATTAAATAGGGGAGTGTTGCAAGTAAATCATTTCAATTGCTAATTAAATCACTTGTTAACATTTACAAGTAAAGTGGTTGAATTGTCCATACATTACATGAGCCAATCAGCCTTAAGTAGTCCCGAAACCGTTATTTCGCTTATAAGGAATCAATTGCTCATCTAGCGACAAGTCTGCAGCCTTTTACAAGCAAATTACAAGCACACGCTGAATAATACGAATCGTGTTCATGACGTCTTGTTATTGGATATTCGAGTGGTGTCAGAAGGATCTCGTCTTTTTACAAATTTAGAATATTGCACTACAAAGTAGTCTCGTTTGTACTACATGCCTTTACTTTAAAAGCACAAGAATCGACGCAACTTTAAAGCAAAATTTTATTAAAGAAAGTAACACTACAAGGTGGAATTTTCGCTTTAAAGTTGTTCTTCAGGAATTTGAACCTTCAATGATAAGGGTTGTTGCATGGATAATTTTTTAAAAAGATAAGCGGCTGAGAGTATAGCTTTATGTAAAGTAAGACTGCTTTATGCTGCACTGGAGTGCCTCATGACATGAGTTAAATGAAAGCTCTTTCAGACTAAGCTCTGTCAAAGCATATTTTTACCACACTTTACACTTTATTAGAAACAGTTTGGAAAATATAGCCATGTCTGTTTGCACACGCTAGATAGAGTTTCATTTAAACTTTCAGACAGTTGTAACTATTGCTAGTTCCACAACAGAAATAAATGGTTTAGATTTATTATTTATTACGCCAAAATAAAAATTAACTACTTAGTTTTTGCTAAAGGAGTTGTCGAATTAGGTTGAAAATGTTGTCGAAACTCAGTTTTTGTTAGAGCTGAGCGAAAAATCACAAAATGGTTTAAAAAAAAATTAAGTGATTTTACATGATTTACTTACATTATTTATTCAATAACAAATTATTAAATGTTTTTCAAGCGTTTGGCAGTTGTTGGAAATAATTTGGTAAAACCTATTTTGTCTTATAGCCTATGAAAAATATTATCTTTGGAAAGCCCTTTCGATTGTCTATCTTTTTCAAAAAAGATTATTGTTTTCCGACTACCTAATAGTTTTCTCACAAATTTTTCAGCAAAAATAGGTGAAATTGAAGAAAATTATTACCAAAAAATTATTGGGAATTTGGCGATTTTCTTAATACCAATCGACTCCTCAGATCATTTTACATAAGTTAAATCAAAATAGTTCCATTTTTTTTGAATAATTGTGCCGTAATTGGAAAAATAGAAAAAATAAAAATTTGTTTATACTTTCTCCAAAAAATTAAAAATTTTTCGAAGAGCTGCTGAAAAATCACTAAATTGGATCGGGATTATATTCATTGATTTGCCGGGTGTTTTAACACATTTTCAGTTAGAAACGTTTTTTCACTAAACAATTAAATTTAAACTAAACATTTCCTCTATTTTTCGGTTATTATTAAGCACATTATTGGGATAAAAATTCGGTTTTAAACCAGACTAAAAAATCAATAAATTTGGATCAAAAGTGATATAATGATATACTCGTAGATATGATTTAGTATATGATTTAGTCGTTTTTTGCTTTGTACTATCGGAGCTATAGTCTCTTTCCAAAAACGGCACTATTCTTTAAAATTTCGACAAAAATTTACAAAACTGAATCAAAAATGGTGTTATTTTTGCCTTTTTCGGGCGCTTAAAGACGATTTTAAGGTGATAAGACTTATTTCTCGCACAAAAAGATGTATCTTAATGAGATTATTTCAATACATACAAAAAGTTCTTTGTTTAGAAGCGCAATTATTTTGCGAAATTTCTAAAAAATAAAGCGGAAAATCGCCCAGTTTCGGAAAAATTATACAACAAAAAAATCGGTGGTTTAAGAACAATTTAAAAAGTTTTTTGCGAAATCTTGTTCAAACGAAGCTTATGCTCCAAATTTAGTAAAAAGTACATCTTGAAAAATTACCGAATTACGAAAATAACTGGTGTTATATTTTTTTTGACGTTTGAGCAAAATAGTCTTAAGAAGCGACGAAAAGTTACAAACAACCAAAAATTTCCTTATTATCCTTTTGTCAACGTTTTAAAACGTTGTGTAAAGGCCTGAGGAATTTTGTCCAAATTAAGCCAAAAAGTCAAAGTTTTGCTATTTTCACCAAAGGATTATTTCGCGAAGTTGTGCAAAAATCCGAAGAAAAGTTACTAAATTAGATTAAAAAGAACATTATTTTTTCGTTTCGCCTGTGTTTGCACATCATTTGCAGCCAGAAATGCAGTTGTTTACTGCAATTTGGCCAAAAAAGTTACACAATTTCTTTAACAACACATTTTTCTAAATATTAAAAGCGCATTATTGTAGTTTTTTTGCCAAATTTTGCGAAAGTGATACAATTTTGACATTATGTATTGTATTAGCGCGTTTATCATTTAAAACGTAATTATTCTGGAAAATGTTGCCAATAGGTATAATTACTAATTACCCAAAAAATTACCCAATTTCGTCGAAAACTCGAAAATAGTGTTATGTATTGTTTTTGAGCCCGAAAGTTATGTCGACTTTACAATTGAAAAGTTTGTTTCTCCAAAAAATTTTGCGAAATTTCTATAAAAATAGACCAAAAAACCGTTTAAGAACATTGCTTAATCAGACAAGTGATTATTTCACGAAAACTTCAAAAAAACTACTTAAAACAATCGTTGAAGCGGATTGAAAATGAAGTCCTATTTTTGTCTGCGTTAAGCGTTAAAACATGCATTTTATACAATGTGTTCAAAAATGGTTGTTCATCAAGTAAAATTGAACATAATGTGCCGCTTGATTTAAATTGTGAATGCGGTCAAAGTGACAAATTCGTCAAAATAATTCAAAAAGGCTTCAAACCTAAAAACGAAAGAACGCACAACATCAAAAATTACGGAAATATAAAACACAAGTAATGACAAACTCTACAGTTGAAACAACTTTGTCGAAAAATGCAAAAAGTAAGTAAAAATCTAATCCAAAGATTGAACAGAGATGGCAATACTCAACCTACAATAGTCATTTGAACCAAGCGGTACATTGAATTTGAATTCCATGGTCGACTTGATAAACAACCATTTTTGAACACATTGTATAAAAAACTCTGATTTTTGCAAGATTGCAGGATTTTGTCAAATTGTATGGAAAAATCAATAAATCAGGCCAAAAATAATAAGTTTATTATTATTTAACTCGCATAATTTGCAAAACTTGTTTACTGCGCTTACATGTTTTGGCAAAGATTATGTTCGTTAAACAGTATCGCTCTTTTCATGAATGATTACCTAAATAACTATTTAAAAAAAAATCTCCACTACATGTTATCCAGTCAGAAAAGCTGTTATTTTTAAAATAAATTGCATTATATTTATTACTTTTTGTCAATTATCTATTATTCTTCACTCGTAAATTTATTCGGTTTTCTTCTTTTAACATTGTATAAAATATGATTTTTATTGGTAATCTATTTTGCTTATTTAAAGCTCGCAACTGCGTGTATAAATCCAACTTTCAAAAAACGCGCGTTTTTTAAGTATCCATGGCATCATCAATAACTCAAGAAATGTAAAGTACTGATTTCACATCACAATGTTTCTAATTATTGTAATATTAATATTATTATAATAGTATTTATATGAATTCAAAGTGTACCAAAAAAAATAAATAAAAAATTACGTAAAGTATTCGTGGATAACTGGTCATTAAAACAATTGCTACGCCGTCGTGCTCCAAAAATCGCGCTTGCTTTAAAGACCCCAATATCTACTTATACTTTTATATACTAATTCAACATTTTCTGAAACATACTTGTAGGCTATTAAAAATTAAGAACAATAATTTATGGACCATTAATAAAATCAATAAAAAATAATTTATGTTTGATATTCACTCTGAGACTGGCATAATTTGTTAGTCTTTTCTCTTAATTATTTTTTTTCAACACAGAGAAAAAAGCTGCTCACATGCTTTGCTCATGGTATTAATAGCTATTTATTTACCGAGTTTGACTGTAAATCGGACCCTTTGTTGCCGAGTGGATTTTTAAACGTCGAGTGATAACAAGAGGTGAAATAAATGAACCGATTTACACGAAAACGAGTTGAATACAACGTTTTATTCTTCGAATAAGACTCAACAAGGCTTGAAATTGCTTTAAATTTGTTAAAAGTAATTTCGCATTGAGAAATGCCAAACAGTTGTCAAAACTTTCTTACACAGGAGAAAAACCGTAAATTTTGTCACTGTTGAAAATTAAAAAAATAAATGATGAAATATTTTAAAAATTAAATTTTTATTTACTACATTGTATATCTATATTACAAAACACAGCTGCAGCCGTTTAGAAAAAGAAAAAAAAGCAGGATTCTGTTTGTGGCGACCACTTAAAGGGTTAGTTAGGCGCCATCCAATTTCCATCCTAGTCAAATATACCATTTGGAACAGAACACGCACAACTAGTCTAGCTTTTCAATTGGCCTCAGGCCGCACAAAACTATTAAATTACTCTGATTTTAATTTTTGTTCGAGTCTGCGTCTGGGCGTATAATTGTACGTTGCACTTCCAAATTTGGAAAATTTTGTCTGTCTCGGTAATAAATCAGGATGACGTGCGACACGCATTAACACGAGCCTTGCCAAAATGAATGTGACCACGTTTGCCTCCGGAGGATCAATCTTGGTGATTTCGTATGCGAAAAATGAGTGCGTTGCCTGCGAGGATCCGCTTCCACGTCGACCCTTGAGGGCAAACCGTGATGAATAAAGGACGGTCTAATCACATTCTCTCAAGATGTCCCTTTCAGGAATCCGTCACAATTAATTATAACATTATCCGACCGGAATGGTGTTTAATTTGAATAATTGTGGTAATCCAGCGTGTTAGCGGGTTTGTAGCTGTTGTGTGTATTATGGCGGCTGTTCACTGATACACACCACTCCCATCCATTTCATTCGCTTTATATAATTACCAGTGATTATGGCCAGTGTTATTAAGTATCTGCCGAGTTGACAGTGCAATTATGTCGACTAGGAAGCAATTTCGAACATCTAATAATGGACTATTGGATGATAATAAGAAGGTGAATCCACTACAGGCCATGAAACGCTTAAAAATGAATTAAACACACATTCCGCTAGAGCTTCTTCACAACAATCATTCGAATCATTCGCTTTTAGGCAAAATGTAGGTGGCCGTTGTGAAAAATTAAGAAATTACAATACTTGAAGTGTGTACCACGTGTTCAAAAATGATTGTTCATTAAGCAACCTATGAAATTTGAACGTAATGTGCCGCTTGATTTAAATTATGAATGCCGTCAAAATGACACATCCATCAAAAAACAACAAAAACATGGAAATATAAAACATAAATCAAGACAAACAGTATACTTTTTTACAAAACTTTGCTGAAAAGTGCAAAAAGTGAGTAAAAAGCTAATTGAAAGATTTGACAGAAAAACTACAATAGTCATTTAGACGAAGCGGTACATTGAGTTTGAATTTCATAGTCAACTTGATGAACATCCAATTTTGAACACACTGTATTTATAAGCGTTGTATCAAAAAATAAAATAAAGCGTTTTTTTCAAAAGTATTCCCAACAGGTAAGAGCTAGGAAAAATTGGTCTAAACAAAACTTTTATATAACAATTGTCTTTTGATTTCTTTTGGTATTAGTACTCGTAGAGGAACTGCAGCATATTTAGAATATGTACCAGTTTGTTTATTGGGAATAAGTAGAAAAGGCAACTAGGAAAGGAAAGCGCAATAAAAAATGTATTAAATTATTGGAAAGTTATTGAACGTAAAACAATTAAAACAAAAATTAGGAACCTTCTCAATTTTTGAACTAAAAAATTTTCAAGAGCGTGTTTTCACTTACTCGTAGTGCAAGCAAGTAGGAATAATATAGTTTTTCAAATTATATTTTCGGTTTTTTTTTCTTTGGTACAAAGTTTATTTTTGACGTGACGTATGTTGATTTAATGATTTATCTACTATTTTTTGAACTTTAAAATGTAATAGAAAAATGAGCTTCAAACTTATGTTCTTTATGTAGGGGTTTATCTATTAAAAAAATATCACATCTTAGAAAGCATAACATGTACATGAAGGGTGTAATTTTCTCAGTTCTCTTTTATTTGTTAAAATTAAAGTTTGTGTATAGTTTTTTATAGTATTTTATTTATTTTGAGAACTCTAAAAAAGTCAAAATAGCACAACTTGCGTCATTGGAATGTTTATAGTTTCTGAGATATAGAAGATTTTAGTCGGCAAACAAATTTAAATTTTTAATGAATTGCCAACGAAAATTGTAGGAAAATATGAACCTCGACTTTACTTCGTCAAAACCTAATACATTCCATTAAAGAAATTGTAAAAATTTGCAAAAACATTCACAAAAAAAACTGTCAAAGGAATTATAAAAAATTTAAGATTTTGCATTTAGTATTGTTTTTCAAATATACAACCGAATGTCATTCTCTCAAATGTCATCGACTTCAGAATAAAGTACTCAAAACAGACACTTCGTTTACATTGCCTTTTTTGACGGATATTCCGACTTAAAGTGGAGATTACACCTACTATATTTCAAAAAAAAATCACTCCGTATTCGTTAGAATCTACATTCTAAGGATGTAAAAACAAACTACAACGTTTTTTTTTTCATAGTGAAGGCAATTCTAAATCAAAAAAACGACCTCTGCATTCCAATTCAGAAGAAAATTTTAAGATTCTTGTCTATTATTTTTTGAATCAATCTACCTATCCTTTTACTTCTTCTAGTCACCCAAACTCTGTCAATTTTAATAATATTAAAAAAAGTTAAAAGAACATTTTATGTTTTTGACTTTAGAGATTTTTTATTAGTTCTTTTGAATGGTGATTGAAAAACACTTGTTTTAGTAGTTTCTATATATTTTTATAAAGAAAAAGATAAGAGTACTCGTTCTTTCCAACATCGGGATTTAAAGACCAATGTATTTATTTATTTATTTATTTGGTCATTATTTGTCGAAGTTAATTGTAGAGGCTCTTTAACTTAAACGAGTAGAAAACATAATCGAAAACAAAATACAATAATAATTGTACTAATACTTAATAATAATGATAACAATAATAATAAGAAATGTAATGCAATAAACAAAAAATAAGACAAAAAAGAGGAAAGTAAATAAAAATTAAGAACTAATAATTGATGATATTTTTATGTGCTGTATGCTTATTTAAATTTGTGAGAAAGAAAAGAACTTTAACAACTTTGCGAAAACTGTTTAAAATTGAAGTATAACATAGCTAAATTTAAATGTAACAAAAACAATATTTAAATTAATAAATCTTAGAAATCTGGGTCATTGATATTAAATCTAGATTACCTATACTTTTTTAGAAGATTTCAGAAGATAATGTTTTATTGAAGATATCAGTACAATTTTATGAAGAAAAACTGACAAAACGTATTTGAAAACGTTGTCCAATTTAATTAGCCAACCAACGAAACAATTTCTGTGGTCAAAATAAAGTGATTCAGAAATTTTTTGAAGCAGACTTTCGTTCTTAAAAACTACTTTCTTCAAAGTTTGGTCTCTTAATTTTTTTTGCCAAAAATAAACTACATTATTTTTGTACAACCTTACTAATTTATTAAGTTTAAGTTTTCATGCACCTACATGCTGCAAAAAGAAATTGGTACTCTCATGAGAATGGTTTTGCCTATGTTTACTTTCTTTTTTTTAATTATAAATTAGATTTGTGTTTAATTTTTTAGATATTCCTCTTTGATATCTGTTTATCCCTAGACCCCTGTTCTAACACAAAGAATCAAGTCAAGCAAACCAAAAATTTTTACCAATCAAGAGACTCAGTAGTTATTATCCCGCTTATAACTTTTTAAGTAGAAATTTTCATGGGCCGCAAGTGATTTTTAAAGTCCATGTTTCATATGAAACTATTAGAAAAGAATTGTATTTGTTATTGTGTATATAAATTGTTTTAGAACTTGTAACAACTAACAACTGACCACAACAGTCTGTTTCTTGAGTTTTAATTTCGATTTAATATTACGCTTCCAAGCCAATTTACTGTTTTTGTTTGGATTTCCAGTGATTATTAGCTGTCATTAAAATGCTGGTATCACAAGGAGGTGTATCCCGGTATAATTAAACGTAAAGTGATTTACATAATTAGATAGAAGAAAAGAGGAAAAATGGTTAGTAGTTTTAGTTAGGTGGGTATTCATTTTCCTTTCAGTTAAGTTAACGATCTTTCAACTACTACTAACTGTTTCGGTAAAAATGTAGAGTTGAGTATAGGATTTGCTTTCACAGTTTAAATGATCAGTTTTGTTAAAACAAAATTCTGGTATAACTTGAATCGCAATAAGTGTAATAATTCTAAGTTTTTGTCCAAAAAACAGTGATAGTTTTGACGTCAATTTCTCAAACACGTCAAACATAAATAAATCAAGCGTTTTCTCGTTAAAACAGTTATAATAGATCCCTTTTTTATCAAATTATGTTAACGATGGTGAGATTAAAGACATTTAAAAATGCGCATCACTACATGAGTATATCTATTGATCTATCTATAGCTTGAGGCAGGTTTGTTCCTTTTAGTAAGAAATAAATTGAAACGAGATACTTTATATGGAATTTCCACTTTCCGTTGCACTAACGCTGTCATATATGAAACAAAGCAACACTTACAACTTACAGAAAGTCAGGTATTTGCTCGTTTTATAATTGCAATGAAATTTTTAATGTTGCTTCAATTAATTTTTATTATTCGAATACAATGTTTATCAAAGGTTGAAAGTGCGCACACAATGGAAGTATATTAGAAATTCCGAATGCATTTTCACAAGCGCATATACGAGACGACAGCTTTATTTATGCTGAAAGAAAATTAATTTTTCTTGCAAGAACGCAATATGCATTTAGTGCATGTACCGGCAATAAAATGGAGTGAGAGTCTTTTGAGTTTTTCTCGCGCAATTTTCTATTTTTATTGCAAACTAATGTCACTACCAGTAACATAAAAGAAATATGAATAGCTTTACACATTTCGGTTTGGGATAAAAACTTGAGTGTGAGGATTTAAATTTTTAATGATCACGCAGAGTTAGTTATGAACTTGTTTTCCTATAATTTATTTAAATCGCTATAGCACAGTGGGTTTTGAACTACATTGCCTTCTGTGTAATTTACAGTTTTCAATTATACAAATTTAATCAAAATTTTTAAGAATATTCTTGCATATATAAATCAACAACACATTACATCTAGTAAATTGCTTAATGAACCGTCATTTCTTGGCCTGTATTAAGTTAACAACGTAATTACGCCGCTTGGCGATATTTTTCGCATATTTTAAGTTTCTTACAATCACAAATAAGCTCGTTGGGAAAATTAGCAGTATTTTTAGTTACGGAAAACTTGGGTGTTTAATCATTATAATTTTTCAAATTAAATTCACTAAGAGTACAACTGTATCTTTTCCACATTTTACAATGTTTCTAATTTCTAATGTTTAAAAAGTTAAATTTTTGTGAATTGGGACAAAATTAAACAAAACAAACGCATTTGATTTAGCTCATTTTGAGCGATTTAGTTTGCTTTTGAACTAGAAATTCATTATAAAAAAAGTTCCAGTTCAAATTTTGTTGTTTTGTGTTAAATTCTGTTTTCTTGCGATACTTCGCTAGAGAATACCCTAAACGCACTAATAAGTTAAGTTTAGCACTACATGTTTTTGTTCGAATGTTTTCGCAAGTTTTCCAGACAGAAACCTAATAACATTTCGCAAAATTTCGCTAAAAGAGTAGGCCGTAAAATAAATCGAAAATGTTATTATTGTGTTTTTCGAGATTTAAAGCACATTTTTTTTCAGGTCAAAACAGATATTTACATTAATTTCGCTAATATTGGTTAAAAAGTTACAAAATGTGGGCCAAATCGATGTTATGTATACAGGCTGTTCCAGCGAGTTGGTAAAGTACATTATTCATCTTTAAATGATAGAAAAGTATTTTTTCCTTCAGCCGTACATTAAAGTGGTAAAAGTCCCACTTCTCTAGAAATCTAAGTTTTTGGTTAATAAACTTTAAAAAAGAGCATGTTTTTGTTAGAAAAATTAAAGTATTTCCAAAACTAAGCAAAATAGACGAATTAAAGTTTAGGTCAAAATCATAAGTTTTAAAAGCTACATTCAAAAATGCAAAAAATTGGGTGTTTCATTAAAAGAAAACATAAGTTTGTATTGTAACTGATTTCAGAAACACTCTGTATCTTTGAAAATAATTTTCGGTGAGGTAGGTAGGGCGTTAGTATCTACGGCTGGGAGTAATTTTTTTTTTATTTTTTTAACCAAGGTGAATAATGAACTTTACCAACTCGCTAGGGCTAGCTTATTTTCCGATATTCAGTGCATTTGAACTTAATTCGGAAGGATTGTGCTAAGCTGACTTGTTGCATTTGATTCAACTCAGTTTTGAAGCAAATAAACACGTGTTTGAAGGTGTATTCTCAACTTCTTATGAAAAGCAGATTGAAAAATAACTTATGCTTATTATTATTAGTCGAATGAAACATTTTTGTTTCCTTTTCAGAATGTTTTAATGCGGTTTACAGCCACAAAGAAATACTTACTCTCCAAAGTTTGGAAATAAAAGGAAAATTAAATCAAAATTTCACTAAGTTAAATCGAAAATTGCGAGAATTCGGCGTTTTTTGAATACTTAAACACATATTTGAGAGAAAAACTAAGTTTTTTGAAAAAGATTTTGCAAAAATTTCGTGTAAATTGGATTATTTCAACAATCAGTTTTGGTCAAATGTAATGTTATATTTTTGTCTTTTTTGAGTATTTAAGCACGTTTGAATTTGAATCAAAAATTATCTTAATTTTATCTCTTTGAACACGTTGTTTTTTAACTAAAAGCGCAATTCTTGTTCCAAATTTTATTAAAAACAGATCTAAAAATTTCACAAATATACAGCGTGCTCAAAAAATGGCGCACCAACTCAATGGTGTGTGGTAGAGAACTGGTTACATATAAAGGTAAAAATAGTAAAAAAATTCTTTGTATTAAAGTTATTGATAAATAACGGATTTTAGATAAATGATATGTGGCAACGTTGTCTAACAGTCATGATCGCGATAGAATTTGAGCAACAATAAAATAAATTATTTTTCAAACGGTTTCCTAGGAAATAATTCCCAGTGTTGGCACATCTACACATTGTGATTTTTTTGATGAATTTTATTTTTTTTAAATTAAAAAAACTGCTAAAATGTGATAGTAAATTTAAAAATAATTATTCATCGTTTTGTTACGGAACGATTACCTGGTATGAAACATAAAAACATAAAAAAATAATGAAAACTAAAGAAGTTAACACAATAAGTTTGTAGCTCCAGATTTTTTAAAATATGACTTTAGGAATTTTTTCAACATTTTTCCCGTAATCTGCACTTGTTTCTCAATAACGTACCACTGAGTTGGTGCGCCAGTTTTTGAGCACCCTGTACTAAAATGGTTGTTAGACTTTCTCAAATTTTGTTAAAATATTTTTTAGGTGGAGTCTAATTTATTTTGCAAAGAGATAAAAAAAATCACGAAATAAATGGTAAATGATATTATTTTTTCTCAATCGAGCTTATTTTTGAGCAAAATTTTGTCAAAATCAGCAGAAAAACTACATTTGGTGGAAAATCAGATTCTGTTGTAGAGTATTTTAAATTTTAAGATCTTGCTAAAACAATTCAAAAAATCACCACACTATATGAAAAATTACAAAAATCTCGCCTTTCTTCAGCCAGAAACTAAAGTATTCGTAAAATTTTACTTTTATTGAAAATCTATTATTAGTCTTAAAATTTTAATTTTATTGATAGTAAAACGAAGAATCAACAAATTAGGTATAAATAAATTGTAATTTTTTTCTCTCTTCGGTTTGCATAGAAAGTTGTTTCTTTCAATTTTTTTTAAATGGCTAACAAATCACCTACGTTGATCAAAACTGATATTAAATGTATCTTAGTTCAGTCAGTTTAGTTCATTTTTGCACTTAAAATTCTAAATACTCACTCAAAATGTGCTTCATATTGCACCTGTGAATCCGGTTTGATTTGCGTACGTTTACAAGTAGGGGTAATGAAAATGTTTGGGTCTACCAAAGAATAAAAATTGTAACTAAAAACGTCCTGAAAACGAATTATGCCTTAGACTCTTTCCGGCAACTGGAAATTCGTTTATAAATAAAAACTCACCATCTGGTTTTAAATTATTTTGAAAAAAAGCAAGATCTAATATTTGTTAGATGTTCGATTTTGTTACAACAAGATAAAGCAAAGAGCCTTCTATATACTTTCTATCTTTATGCGGTAATAAAAAGCAAGTTTTATTACTTTTATAAAACAAGTAAATGTAATTCCAGACAATGCGGCAGCTGATCAAAGTCATTTAAAATACGCTTCCGATAACCTGATTTGTAATAACAGAGCTTGTCTCTATCCCATATTGACGACTCGCTAAAAGTTTTTGTTGTTAGCAGAATTGTACCGTGACTAAAATGTTGTTACAAGAAACCGCGATTAGGTTAGCACTACCAACTCTGTTACATTGTTATCAAAATTTTAGCGAAATTTTCTAAAATCATTGAATAACATTGCTTGACAAAAATACTATCTTAAATAGTTGTTACCCTCCTTTTTGTTTGTCTCTCTATCGTCTGTTTAAAGGAAAGTGGATTTAACTTTACAGTATTCAATTTAAGCCTGCAGCGAATATATTAGTTGAAATACTTTGTATGATTTTTAATCCGTCTGAAGTTTAATTGGAATTACGAACCGGGGCTATAACTTCCCATTTGGTAAGCCGTATAAAGGACGCAAGCAAACCATAAGGGATGATAACTGTTTCTGGATATTATGATCCACTTTACGCATGGAAAATAATTCCTGTTGCTCGCTGATCCCTCAGAGAACTTGAGCCTATAATAATTTTCCTGCTCGATTAGTTACGGAAATCAGCGGAATCTCTGAATGGAGATTAACTTGATATAAATGACTTAACTTTAGAATAACGTGGTGACATTTCCCAGTGTTATCAGTCCTAATACAGCTAAACTCCCGTTCTTTGATCGCGGAGACTGTGGTAATTGGTTGTGGTTTTGTCTCACATTATACTCTCACTCGAACTAATCGAGTTCACTTTTGTTTAGCATGATGTGCTCGCACTTTATTTTTTCACATAGCAAAAACTTGTAAAGTTGCGTGGAAGGAATGAGAAATGAGGTACTAAATTCATATCTGTCAGCGCAATGAAGATCAAGTGTACAGGAAGTGAGTGAATTATCAGCGCTTAATTTCAAAGTTAGCTTCTTTACTTCACCTCCCTTTCAAAATTTTCACACTATAGAACGGGCGTAACCAAACTTTGGCAGTTTCAAAGCAAAGCAGAACAGGAAAACAGCCAACTAATTTTTATTTATCATTTTTTCAGTGTATCAAATGAAAAGAACATAAATAATTGTATCATCTTAGTAGAATGGAACAAATTTCAACCTCAGCTAGGTCAAGACTAGGGATATCTAGAGGTTAGGACATGAAACGACGTACAAATAAAACGTTCCCGTCCTCCATAGTTTTGTTAATATCGCCAGAGAGCGCAGTTGTTCCATTTTCGTCTAAGTTTTCAGTGGAAGAAGTTTAAAAAAATGTTTTTATTTACATAATGGTTAGGACATGGCAAACGAAAAAATACAGGCAGATAGAGTGTTAAATTCTAAATAGTTAGAAATAAAAATAATCAAAAAAATCTGTCATAAACTATGTTTAATTTTTTTTTAACTTTTACCAATTTGCCCTCGGCCCCATATTTTTTAAAACTCTGATAATACGGTTACAGATACAAGAAAAATATTAAATAGAAAGTTGTACAGTATTGAACTTCTTGCATAAAAGTCAGCGGGACCATGTCTCTTATCTTCAACCATTTAGGCGCCAGTCGTTCAAAGACGCTCCAGAGTCCAGACAGAATTTGTTTTTTTTACCGGTTGAAAAGTTAATTTGTATCTAAACCTTGAAGACAGAAATGTGGTGTCGTATATTTTTTGGAAAAAATTTAATTTTCTACAGCTGTGTTCCTTACCCTTTTTTGCACCTACAACCGTTATCGCTGCGTTTGCAACAATATCAGGTGAAACGCAAGTTCTCAGAGCACTGAATTTCAAAAAATGTATTTGTATAACGGTTAACACAAAAAATATATACAGGCAGAAAGAAAATTAAATTCTTAATAGAAAGACATCAAAATTTTATCGTAAAATATATTTTTAAAAAATTCAAACATTTATCAATCTGCACTTTGTCTCATATTTTTCAAAAAGCTTTGAATACGATTACAGATGCAAGAAAAATGTTTGGAAAAGAGTTAAGTTTTCTACAAAAAAATTCTACGAGACTAGACCCTATCTTTTTAGGCTTCAAAATCCTTCAAAGGTGCTCAAACGACGGATTATTTGCTTCATTTTGCTGGTGGTCAACTACTGAAAAGTTTATTTATTTATTATTTATTGCAGATGGAAAAATATAGTGTTTCCGACTTTTTTGTAGAAAATGTAATTCTTTTCAACTTTGTTCTTTACGCTTTTTTGTATCTTTAACCGTATTGGCAGTAATCACAAAAATATAAGGTGGAGTGGAAATTGATCATTTTTAGCCATAATTCTTTGCGCACCGTCGCATATTTATCAATCTGCTGGGAATACAGTTGAAGATACCAAGACAGTTTAAGGAACAAAGTTGTAGAGTACTAAATTTCTTACAAAAAATTGCGACATCATATTTTTATCTTCTACAGTTTAGGTATGAATTAATATAACTCTTCGTTGCTTAACCACCAGCATTTCAGCATTTTTTAACGTCTTTGGGGCCTAAAACGTTGACGATAAGGATTTGCTCTCACGGACTATTTAAAGAAAATTTTATTCTATACAAATTTATTCATAACATTTTTGTATATTTAATCGTATTTACAGCGTTTTGTTTTCCCGTATTTTTATACGGGACGAAGTGCAAGTTTTAAATTTCAATTAATTTTTTTCTCATGTTCTTTAAGAAAACTTTTTTCTCAGTTTGTTAATTAAATTAATTTAAAATCAACGATTTGGCGCCGAGATAGTATAACGCTCAAAGCGCTCTCATGTTTTATTCGACCGTACTACTTTTTGGGTGCAGATAATTTTGTTTCCTAATTTATAGTCTTCCGTAGCCAAAACAAAACAATTTAAATTTAAAAAATTACTTATCAATTTCTATTAGTAGAATATTTCTGGTGCTTCCTGTATACATATTTTTTTACAACTGAGGTTACCTAAACTAAATCTAATGTTAATACTTACCTAAGTTGTCCAGACATGAAAGAAAATTAAATGATTAGTAAAATGGTCATTATCCAGAAAACAATGTATTACACAAGAAGGGTAGTAAGAACTGTTTAACAAAAATATTCTAATTAATTTAAACTGTAATATAACTTACTATAATTTAAAAAAGAAACACAATTTGCTGCAAAATCGATTTTACTTTTTTGGTTTTGACCACTGTAACTCAGTTCAATGCAAAAAATTAAAGTAAGCAAAAATTTTCGAATGTGTTTTTCTTTAGGCAGCTCCGTAACTGGTATCCGAAATGATTGAATTAAAATGATGAGCTGTCTCATTATAAAATCGACAATTTATAGATCGTCGCTAGAGATGAGTTTAAATTTATTTTATTGTCGACACATTTAAAAATTTGGTCATTAATTTAGATTTGGAAACAGGTTTGACACAAGTATCTACTTGCACTTGCGAAAAAACGATAATTTAAATTTAAATTTGGATTAATTTATAAAACTTCTTAATAATGCAAGTTCTGATAACATTACTATTGGAAGAATTCTTAATAGTCACAATAATTTATTAATTCCAGTTGTTAGCGCCTCTTTTCATTTAGGGGTTTTTGTAATCTTCTTACTAAGAGATAAGAGTAGTAGTAGTCGAGAAGCGATCGGGTGGCAGCCACACGCCGCATTTTACAGGGCATTTATTAATCGTTAATTTAATTGTGCCGTACCGTCAAGGTTCTCTTTTTTTCCTATTCTTCCTCTTTCCTTACTTCTTCCTTCTTACATCGATCTGCACTTTGACGGACCACTCGGTAAGTTTTTTTTTTGTGTTGTTTTAAATAGCCTTTCTTTTACGCATTAACATTTGGTCCTTCGAGCCACCGGATCTTCGTTTAGTTAAATCTAGAGCATTGGTATCGCTATTTTTGGAACGCGTTGTTGCAAAAACCCTTCGCTTATCGAGTTATCGCTTTAGCTTATCTCTTGTCGCTGTTGCTCGCATACGTCCTCGCTTATTAGAAATTCGTTTAAATTTATCATGGCTCCAACTAAAGAGAATGAATTAAAGTCTCTTCAAGGCAAGCGTCAATCACTTTTTTTGAGAATTCAGCGTTTATATAACGACTCTAGAAACCTGGATGATGAGACGGTTTGCAAAAACTTTAAAATTAGATATAATACACTAGAAGAAACGCGCCGATTGTTTAGTAATTGCATTGATTCGATAAATTTATTAAGTTTAGAACTCGACTCTGACTATACGCCTAGCTTTGCTGAGTTGGAGGCGGTGGACGAATTATATTGTCACATTGTAGAAGCAGCAAAAAAGGTTTTTACAAAAACTGAAAGTTTGCCCAAGCCGGTGAAAGCTATAGCAAAATTGCCCAAGATCGAATTGATGGAATTTTCAGGGGAAATGTCCGATTGGCCAATTTTTTATGACACGTTTAGAACTTTAATACACGAAAATCCCGATTTAGACGATATTACTAGAATGCATTACTTATTGGGAAAATTGACGGGTAAAGCTTTGCTGGTTTGCTCTGGAATACAACCAACAGGAGCAAATTATCCCATCTTATGGAAAGCGCTCGTAGAAAAATATGATGATAAACGTCTTCTGGCTAGTACTTATTTGTCGCAAATTCTTGACTTTAGACCTTTACAAAATGAATCGGTAGTTTGTTTAAATACATTTTTGGAAAAGTTTGATACAGCGGTGAACGCTTTGAAACAAGTAGACATAGAAAATCTTTCGGACTTTATTATAAGTTCAATCGCACTTTCAAAATTAGATGGTCAAACTCGTAGACATTTTGAGCTGTCACAGAAAAAATCTGAAATTCCTTTGTACAAGGAAATTGTCGACTTTGTAAAGGATCACACAAAAATCTTAGCTTGTACTTTGAAATCAACTGCTACAACAGCCAATCGAACGAACTATAGCGCTCCTTTCAGTAAACCTAGTAGAACCCATTCGCTTGTTGTTAGTAATCGCGCATCGAATAATATTTGTCCAATTTGTAACGAGGCTTCTCATTTAGTTTATCAGTGTGCGAAGCTTTTAAAGTTAGGTCCCTTGGAAAGATATCAATTAGTCAAAGATAAAGCTTTATGTTTAAATTGCCTTAGTCCGAAACATAAAATAATCGCTTGTAAATCGACAACCACTTGTAGTTTGTGTCGAAAAAGACATCATTCTCTGCTTCATTTTGATAAACCGCACATTGAGACATCAGAACAGCCTGCTAAAAAGGATTTGGTTCCAATTAGTGACGTTAATAGTACTTCCCGCGAGCCCCATAGTTTTTGTGTCGCTTCAAATACTAGCTTTAAATCATCTAGATATAGTAACACTTTGCTTGCTACCGCCATAGTAGAAATATTCGCTCCAAATTCGAAAAGGAAATTAGTTAGACTTTTAGTAGACCCCGCTAGTCAATCGCATTTTATTACTACAAATTGTTGTACCCGCTTAAATTTGCCAATTAGAAAAATTAACGCTTCTGTTAAAGGCATAGGAGCCATCACGCATCCTATAAAAGGAAAAATAGATACGGTCATTGCTTCTCGCTTTAATTCAGATTATAGATACAAGTTCGAGGCTTTAGTTATCGATCAAATTATTGACAATTTGCCAGATCGAAATATTCCGCAATCATCTATAGAAAATTTGCTTAATCTTCCGCTAGCCGACGAGAAATTTTTTGAGTCGGGGGAAATCGATGGAATAATTAGTGGTAAATTGTTCCCGCAAATATTAGGCCCGAACAAAGTAGAAAGTTCACTTGGAAGCCCAATCGCTTTAGAAACTACACTAGGATACATAGTTATGGGCGAAATACCACATGTAGCCGCGAATTGTGAAACACATTCATTTTGTTTGATTGAGGAACCACCTCTAGATAAAGCACTTGAAAAATTTTGGTCAATGGAAGAGGTTCCCAGTCCCAGTGTTTCATTGAATAAAGATGACGCAAAATGTGAAGAACTTTTCGTTTCTACGGTTAAACGCGAACCGTCCGGAAAATACATAGTCTCGCTTCCTTTTAAAGAATTTCCTCCTAATTTGGGTAGTTCATTTCAAAACGCTTTTCGAAGATATCTAGCTTTAGAAAGAAAATTTCGCTCAATGCCAGCATTTCATCAAAGTTATTGCGATGCAATACAAGACTTCATCGAGCAAGGTCACATGTCTTTAGTAGAGCCACATAGATTGAATAGCGAATCTTCATTTTACATTCCGCATCATGCTATTTTTAAGGAAAGTACTAGTACTCCACTGAGAGTTGTGTTTGATGCTAGCGCCAAAGGTAGTAATTCGCTTTCTTTGAACGATGTTTTATATACTGGTGAAAAATTACAAACCGATATAGTTTCTTTGCTACTGAATTTTAGACTATTTGCTGTAGCCATGACCGCTGACGTACGTCAGATGTATAGACAAATTTGGCTTAATCCCGATCATCGATGCTTTCAAAGAATTCTCTGGCGATTTTCGATTAATGAACCTCTCCAAACATACGAAATCAATGTAGTCTCTTTTGGAGTCAAAGCCTCGCCATTTTTAGCTCTTCGTACAGTTAAGCAACTTGCCTCGGACGAATCTAGAAATTTTCAGTTAGCTTCAGGAATTGTAAATAGAGATACATACATGGACGATGTTGTAACTAGTGTTCCTACCAGTGAAGAAGCTATTGCGTTGTATCGCGATTTAATTGGTTTGTTTAGGGCCGGGGGGTTTAGCTTAACCAAATGGACAACAAACTCTAATGAATTATTGTCAGAAATTTTAGAATCGGAACGCTGCTTTCAGCCCGTTGAATTTAGCAATGATTCCTTGAAGGTCTTAGGTTTTCAGTGGCATCCGCAAACCGACTTGCTTGGTTTTAAAATTAGTGTTCCTGACATAGAATGTACGAAACGGAATATTTTGTCAATAATTGCTCGCATTTGGGATCCTTTAGGATTGTTGGCTCCCGTTACCTTATATGCAAAATTATTGATTCGGGAAATTTGGGTTCAAAAACTTGGTTGGGACGATCCTGTATCGGCTGATATACAAAAAATTTGGAGTCTTTTAAAAGGAGAGTTGCATCTTTTGGAAAACTTTGAAATTCCGCGTCATTTAGGAACTTGTAGTAATTTACCTGTGACAATTGTTGGATTTGCAGACGCATCAGAAAAGGGTTATGGAGCGGTAGTGTATGTAAAAGTTCCAGAAAAGGTACCTACTGTTAGAATCATTTGTGCTAGATCAAAAGTTGCTCCGTTAAAGTCACTTTCGATACCCAGATTAGAGCTTTGTGCTGCGCTTCTTTTAGCTAGACTGATCCATTTTGTAGAAAGCACTTTCCAATCGCGATTAATTATAGAAAACATTGTTGCTCTGACTGATTCTTCGGTCGTACTTAACTGGATAAACGCATCTCCTCATCGTTGGCACACTTTTGTAGCAAATCGCGTGGCAAAAATTCAAGAATTAGTGCCGTCGGTTAATTGGTATCATGTCGATGGGAAGGAAAACCCAGCCGACCCAATTTCTAGGGGTCTAACACCGGCGCACCTTTTAAACCACCCGATTTGGCTAACTGGTCCTAATTGGTTATTTATGGACGAACAGTTATGGCCTATTAACTCTTCAACTAATACAGACGAACCTCCACTCGAAGAGAAACCGATAGTTCTCGTCACTTTCTCACGTTGTGTCAACCCTTTACGACAACTTATAGATAGATCGTCTTCGTATAGTAAATTGCGCAATGCAGTTGTATATGTTCTCAGATTTCTTAAGTTATTGCCAAAAGGAAATCCTATTACACTCAAAGACTTAGAAACCGCTGAATTAACGCTAGTTAGACTTGTCCAAAGAGAACATTTTGCTTCAGATTTAGCTTTGTTAGAGCAAAATAAACCTTGTTCGCCTAAAATTCGTGCCTTATGTCCGTTTCTTAAAGATGGAGTTATTAGAGTAGGAGGACGTCTATCAAACTCAAATTTAGAATATGATCAGCAGCATCCGTTTTTGCTGCCCAAAAAAGACCACTTGGTGGATCTCTTAATAGACTATTTTCACCAACGTAATTTACATACTGGTCCGCATCTTACACTGTCGTTGTTGCGTCAGAAATTTTGGATTCTAGCTGCACGAAATGTTGTTAGACATCGCATTCGCAACTGTAATTATTGCTTTAAATTTCGTCCTCGCGCAACTTTCCCATGTATGGCGGATTTGCCCGCTCCTAGAATTACAGAAGCGAAACCATTTTTGCACAGTGGTGTAGATTATGCCGGACCTTTCTATATCACTCTGACTCGTCGTAGAGGTGTAAAAAGCCAGAAAGCTTATTTATGCTTATTTATTTGTTTAGTTACCAAAGCCTTACATCTAGAAGTGGCTTCTGACCTATCCACTGCGACTTTTATTAATGCCTTTAAACGTTTTTTATCCCGTCGTGGTCCATGCTCGGTTTTGTATTCCGATTGTGGTACAAATTTTATTGGAGCTAAAACTGCCCTAGACGATTTGTCAAAATTTGTGACCTCACAAGAGTATCATTCTAGTATTGATGATGAATTGATAAAACGAAATGTAGTATGGAAATTTAATCCTCCAGCAGCACCTCACTTTGGAGGAATCTGGGAGGCAAACATTAAAAGTGGGAAGTCTCATTTAACTAAAGTTATTGGCACCCAAATTTTGACTTATGAAGAATTTACGACGGTTATTACTCAAATAGAGGCTTTATTAAATTCTCGACCATTGTGTACGCTCAGCTCGGATCCTAACGAGCCGTTAGCTTTGACGCCTGCTCATTTTTTGACAGGGACGCCCCTTCAATCGCTACCAATTCAAAATTTAGACATGTCGACTAATTTAGTAACCCGAAAAGAACTGCTCGATCAAATTTTGCAAACGTATTGGAAACGATGGCACATGGAATATCTACATAATTTGCAAGTTCGTCAAAAATGGAATAAGCCATCTTCTCCAATAAAGGTCGGTACGGTCGTAGTTTTGCGGACGGATAACACCCCACCGTTGCATTGGCCATTAGGGGTCGTTCAAGAGGTCTTTCCTGGCAAGGATGGGATAGTTCGCGTCGCCAGCGTCAAAACTCCCAATGGTCTTTATAAACGACCTATAGTTCGTCTATGTCCCCTTCCAAATCAGTGATCGTTTTGATCCTATAATTTTGTTTTTAGTTATTTGTTCTTTGGGTGGATGCAATTACTTGCAGTTTAATTTAATTTAATATTTATTATTATTATGCGGAAGGGAACTTATATTTCTTTTCTTTAGTTGATAATTTAGTTTTAGTTAACTTCATTCCTTAACGGTCGGGGGGAATGTTAGCGCCTCTTTTCATTTAGGGGTTTTTGTAATCTTCTTACTAAGAGATAAGAGTAGTAGTAGTCGAGAAGCGATCGGGTGGCAGCCACACGCCGCATTTTACAGGGCATTTATTAATCGTTAATTTAATTGTGCCGTACCGTCAAGGTTCTCTTTTTTTCCTATTCTTCCTCTTTCCTTACTTCTTCCTTCTTACATCGATCTGCACTTTGACGGACCACTCGGTAAGTTTTTTTTTGTGTTGTTTTAAATAGCCTTTCTTTTACGCATTAACACCAGTTATTAATTAAGATAATTTCGATTAAACGAGTTGAAACATTTGACCGTTTCGAGTAAGTGTCTAGATAGAAATCACTCAACAGGTTTTAAAAAGTGCAGTTAAATACAAAAAGCCTGTAACTGCTCAATTATGGAAAATAAAACTAAAAATTATAATATATTGGCTAATTATTTTTTACGAAGGATGTAGAACAAATTATTTAATGACGAATTACCGTATATCTCGGTAAAAAGCTTGATAGGAAGCAATATCATGCTTAATTTTTTCATTAAACACGATAGAACTGTATATTTATTATTTTGCATAAATTAGAATCGAAAATTTCCAAAGGCGGAACGTTGCTTAACATTTATTAAATTCGCTGCTTTTGACATTTGAATAAAATCCACAAAAAGACAAGTCAAATACCAGAAAGATTTCCAAAAGCACAAAGCGAACAAGAGAACCTTAAATAAAAGTAATTACGGCCGCTCTCATCGGTTACATTTTCAAATTTTCGTTTAATGAATTCACCCCAATTTCCACTAAAAGAGAGAGTGTCTGAAAGCTCGACCACGAAATCATTCCGTTCCGATTTTCCCTAGACGTTACATCAATCGAAATCAAAGTCAAGATCAGAGCGTCTCAATTTAAAGAGGGTCACCGCATAAAATATACAATTATCATACGGGAGATCCGATAAGACATTTTTCAGGAGCGCTTTAATTCTGATCGATGAACATAAGATCTTTTCGTATAATTTTAATCGCATTAAAATGCGGTTTAACGTCAGTAATCAGTCAAAACCGAGAGACGATGACCTTTCACTGATACAATTCCCTGATTCACTAAAAATGCTTTTACTTTTTTTGATAAACCCAAACTCCAAACTCGTGAATATTGGCTACAAAGCAACATTTAATTTCAGTATATATCCCATTTCAGTTCATAGTAGAATTGTAACAGGGCGTTGGAAATTTGAAAAAAAGCACAAATTAAGAGTTTATGTATAAGAACAGAATTATGTGTTAAACTAAATCCCAGCGACACACTTTGAGCTAAAAAAAGCAGAAATTCTCAATTTGTGCTCGATTTCATTCAAAAAAATGCAAATGCGCTGTTGCAAAATTCTATTAACTGAAATGGAATATAATTAAATTTCCATTAGGTTGAGCTGTGACTTTAACTAAGTTAACAATACGGACAGTATAGAATCAGAAGATATAATAAGTAAAATATTTCCCATTTTTTTCTCTCCGTACATTATTCAGTGTTGTCAATTTAATTTTGAATTTATATTTCAATTGGAACAAGAATTTTTGATTAAAGTGGGCTTTGATTTTGGCAGATACATTGTATGTTAAATTTTACACGTTTTTTATAGTAAAAACAGAAAATATAGGTATAAAACTTGCCAATTTTTGCAGTCGCTGTGCATTATTTGCAGTTGCCAACTTAATTTTTAGCAGGAGCTAGAATTTTCGGTTAACAGTGAGCCACGATTTTTAGAGATAAATTGGCAACGTTGTGTAGAGATAGACTACAGGAGGCATATCGCAATTTGGATCTTCTGTCTATACATTATTCAAGGTTGCCAACTTATTTTTGAATCACAGGGCGTTTTAATAATATTATTTTATGTACTAAATTTTTAATATCTGTTTTTTAGTGACTTTAAAATTAAGTAAGCAACACTGAATAGTGTGGAAACAGAAGATATTGGTGTTAAACGTGCCAATTAATACAGTCGCTGTGCATTACTTAATGTTGCCAACTTAATTTCTAGCTGAAGCTGGAATTTTCGAATAAAGTAGGCTACGATTTTTATAGATAAATTGGCAACGTTGTGTAGATAAACTACATGAAGCATTCTGAAATTTGGATCTTCAGTCATTATTCAAGTTTGCCAACTTATTTTCCAATCACAGGGCGTTTTAGTAAAATTCTTTTATGTATCAAATTTTTGATACCTGTTTTATTTAGTGACTTTAAAATTAAGAAACCCACATTGAATTGTATTGAAACATAAGATATGACTGTTAAACGTGCCAATTATTACAGTCGCTGACTATTATTTAAAGTTGCCGACTTAATTTCTACCTAGAACCAGAATTGTCGGTTAAAGTGGACTATGATTTTGAGAGATAAATTGGTAACGTTGTGTCATATATATGACACCAAATTTGCATTTTTCATCTATATTTTATTTAGTTGCCAACTTATTTTTGAATTACTGACCGTTCTAATTAGATTTTCATTAATGTAGCAATTTTTTTTTACTTATTTAATTAAATGACTGAAATTAAGGTGACAACATTGAATCGAGTAGAAACAGAAGATATAGGTATACGATTTGCCTATTTTGTAGCTGTTTCTGTAAATTATTTAATGTTGCCAACTTGATTTTAAAATTACAGTTTACACACCACCTGGAACTAAGATTTTCGGTTAAAGAGGGATATGATTTTTGAGAGATAAGTTGGCAATATTGTGTAGAAATAGAAGATATGGCGCATATAAAATTTTACATTTTTTGTTTAAAGATTATTTAAGATTACTTTTAGAATCACAAGCTGTGCTAATTCGAATTTTTTGTATGTAAATTTTTCATATTTATTTTATTAAATGATTTTAAAATTATGTTGGCAATATTGAATAGTGTAATAACAGAAGATACAAAGAAGACTTTTTTACCGTTTTTGTAAAGCTCTAATTTATTGTTGCCAACTTAATTTCTAAGTTATATCCCACCTGGAAATGAAATTTTCGATTAAAGTAGGCTGTGTTTTTGAGAGGTAAGTTGCTAACATTGTGTAGAGAAATAAAGCATATCAAAAATTGCATTTTTTATCCAAATTTTATTCAAAGTTGCCAACTTATTTTTAGAATTACAAGCCACCAAATTAGATTTTTGTAGTTTTACCACTTTTTTGTTCTTATTTTATTAAACGACCTTGAAACTTGGCGATATTCGTGTAAAAACAAAAGATGTGGATACTGTAAAACTTGCCAGTTTTTTTTTGCTGTAAACATTATCCAATATTATTTTAATTTTAAACGCGGTTTTCTGGTTAAAGTGGGCTATGATTTTGAGAAATAAGTTGGCAACGTTGGGTAGAGATAGAATATATGAGGCATATTATAATTTGCAATTTTTGTCTAAATATTATTCCAGATTGCCAACTTATTTATAAAATTACATGTCATTTTCAATGGAGTTTTTTTATGTACAAAATTTTTCGTTTATTTTATTTTATTAGATGACTTTGAAACTAAGCGGACATCATTAAATAGTGTAGAAATACATGATATAAGTATAAGCTGCCTACTTTTTACCATCTCTGTATATTCTCCAATGTTGCCAACTTAATTTTTTAGTTGTAGTTCACCTGTCCCTGGAATTTTCGGTTAAAGTGGACTATGATTTTGAGAGATAAGTTTGTAATCTTGTGAGATGAGGCGTATCACAGCCTACTAAATGGAGCCTTTAAAAAAAATTTTTTTTATATATATTTTGTAAAATGTTTTTTTGAATGATATTTGATGAGAAGTTGTAATATTTGAAGCGAAAGGAATTACGGTAAGTTTTTTGGTTTCGCCGTTCTTCCTTACTTTCTAAGAACATCCTTCTTGCGAATACCAACCGTGATGTCTTGTAATAAGCGAGTAACGAGAAAATGTGGTGTATCCAACTAAAGTGCTCTAGTATAAGTAATGAAGCATTACGACTTGCACCTGCACGGTTCTTCATCTCTGGCAATCACATCTCCCGTTACTTTAATTAATAACAATTGTCAAAGTACGGCTCTGAAATCTAAAATCGTGGCCTAACAAAATAAAACAAATCGAATCAAAAGTTCGCAGTTGAATATTATTGTACTGGGTTTTAAGTCCCGTTCAATATACAGGACGTTTACACGCTTCTTGAGCACCAACAAAGACGCTTAATAGCCGTAGTTTTTCACTTATTAGAAGTCAAATTTAATTATGTCGGATGTGAACGATTTTCTTATAAGTGAATCCAGCCCTGAAACGTGCACAATTACAATCGAAATATTCAAGAGCTGAAGTGAGTGTGGTGATTCGATGCAGCTAATGAAGACATTAAAGGCTCTCCAGCCATGGATTCGCGTGGTAAAACGTGCACTCCTCCACTTAAGAGCCTGCTTATGACTGTTGCAATTTATTAAAAAAGATATTTTTCATTTGAAACTTTGCTGCGAGAGGCGGCAAACATGGTTTGTCACTTAATTGTTTGTTTCTTCTTTTATACCCTCAAAAGAATGGCGATAAACATAAAACGACGAACTTCTAATGCAACACAAAGATGTGATTAAATTAACACTGCTTCTTCTGTTGTTTCTGCGACACTCTGTATCGTGAAGTAGTCGGTTTTATAATTAAGACAAGAGTTTTCAGAGTTATTGTTTTCAATATTTCTAGTCTGCGGATTTGCAGAAATTCTCAGCAAATTGAGCTTTATTGTATTTACCCAGCGAAAGTAGTAAAAATGTTTTCTTTGCAGCTCTCAAATTGCGATTCTTGGCTTCGATTGAGTTTGTAGATATTTTACGCTTTTTTGAATGAGAACTTCAAGTTATGAGTGCTCTATTTATGTTGTTAATCAGTTATTTTCGATCATTCGGTTGGAGCACACTTGAAAGCTTTTTTAAACTTTTTTAATTCCGATTTTACAAATTATTGTTACCTACAGGATTTAAATATAAATGTTTTAATTTTTATGTTTTTGCAATAGGTGTTCAAAATATATTGACAAACTAATTAATTGGATTTTTTCCTAGCAAAGTATGTCAATACATAATGTAGCACAGGGTGAGTCAATCGTGGGTTATTTCTGATATGTCCTAAGATGCAACCAAAAATACTAATTGCACTTACAACTTGGATTCTTCGTTTAATTTTTAAAAACATTAATCTTTTAAATAATAATAGTCCACAATAAACTTTTAGAAAACAAACTTGAACAATGTAATCAATGATTAATTTTGAAATTATTTAACGATTACCGATCAGGTCAGCTGGAATCAGTATTATTGGTTGCATAATACAAAAAATTATTGACTTGCCCTGTACAGGGTGCAGATGTCCGAATAGGGGATGATCCGAAACTAAGCGGTTTAGAGACATATTCTCGAGTCCGTTTTTTGGGAATATAATTTTAGTCAAAACCCCATTCCTACGATAGTCTTTTGTTTTGGACTTATAAACAAAAGTTGACATTTTAGCGCAATCTTAAAAAATTAGTATCTTCCTTATTATAAAAGATACACATTTGAAAGAAAAAACTTATACAGGCATTTTTTACAGATAATTAGATAATGTTATCAACGATTTATTATCATTCGTTTAGCTGTAATAACATAAAGTTTAATTGTTTTAAATAGGAATCATAGTTGGCTATGAAATTTTCGACAAGTTTATGTTTTTCTGATTTAATATGTCTATTAGTGTAATACATTATTTTTAAATAAATAATATAAAACATAACATTTCGCTTTTTCTTTTCAGTAGGCTTTGAAAAAATTTTTGATTTTGAATTAAAACTATGACAAAAGTATTACCCAACAAGTCTTTATAATTTAATGATTTTTTAAATACTAATTAATTCAAAAACAGCATAATAAATTATTATAACATCAAATTTTTGCGATTAATAAAAATCATTTGTTTTTAGATTCTTACATTGTCATTCTGTTTTCTAATTAAACATGAAATGTCGGAAAAAGGAAAAAATCTTATTAAATGTATGATTGCCTGTCAATAAAATTTTATTTTACAAAAAAATGTCAATTCAAACACCAAAATCAAATTCCATCTGCGGTAACAAAATACATAACATTTTCAACGTCACCTCAATTGCACTTCACTAAACCATAAAAAAGTGTCATCAAATGGTAGTGACACATCATTTTCAATTTTTTTCACATTTTTTATGTAATTAAAATCTGCGACAATGGTATCTTTGCCCAATTTAAAATAACTTTATTTTTATAATTTCACATTTTTTACTTTAATAGCCGTTCACAAACTTTCTAGATTATTCACATCTTTTATGTGAAATAATTTTTCTATGGCCAACTACTTTCAAATATTTTAAATAGATTTTTTTCTCAAACGTATATAAAAATATCAGACTGTATTTATATTGTTTTCAGTTCAGAAAAAAGTTAGCTTTTCGAAAATGTCATAGCTAACTATGATTCCTATTTAAAAAATACAAGTTTATGTTATTACAGCTAGTTGAAAGATTTAAAAAATCGGCTGATAACATTATTAAATTCTCTGTAAATAAGTGTCTGTACAATGTCTTTGTTTCAAATGTGTATCTTTTATAATAAGAAAGTTATAAATTTTTGCATTTAAAAATGTCAACTTTTGTTTATAAGTCGAAAACAAAAGACGATAGCGAGATGCGGTTTTAAGCAAAATTATTTTATTACTTTACAATTTATATTTTTGATCAATAAAAGTTACGACTGTTTAAAAATTATTATTTATTTTCATTGCGTTTTTGGGAAATATTCGAAACTCGTGGTCTCATCAAATGGACTTCTTATTCAATACCCCAAAATTAAAATGTATTCTTATAATACTGTATTATAATCCTAATAGCGTGAAGATTTGTTGTCACTTTGATTAACTGTGTTATCGTCAAAAAAGGTGAAGAAATAAGAAGATGACACAGCGAAAAAACCGTACAACGGCTTTTAAAGAGTTGCATTGAACTTGGACATCCGTTATATAATTTAATCCATGATTAGAAATTTGGTAGTAGATTTTGTTAATCAGATTAGGCGAAAACAGTTTAAAACATTTTGTTGATTGTAGTTTTCAAAGGCTTAAATACCTACCGAAAGATTACTGGTTTTAGAATAACTAAACCTTTCCATTGTTATT
Source organism: Tribolium castaneum (assembly GCF_031307605.1). Lineage (NCBI taxonomy): Eukaryota > Metazoa > Arthropoda > Insecta > Coleoptera > Tenebrionidae > Tribolium > Tribolium castaneum. The sequence goes on along the minus strand of NC_087399.1, from coordinate 10,912,220 downwards.
CTGCGATTTGAATTTGAAATTTTTGTTGTTAAATGTTTTGTAAATTTGTGCTTAACATATACATCATTTGAAGACACTTGAGGCTTAATAGGGTAAATAATGTATGATTTTCTCCTTTATAATGATGCTTCATTTGAGGTTTATTACCATAACAAATCTAAAGGCAATGCCTTTGAGCTGTGTTCATTAATTGCATCATCTGATCAGTTTGTGTTGTAAAATTGCCGATACTAATTAGTATTAATGTATTGAGATTTATATTACGATTGCAGGTGCAAAGACAAGGTCATTGTCACTGTAAATTTATCATCTTGTAGCGTTTTTTCGAAAAAGTATAATTAATAAATAACAATTAGCTGTCGACCCCATGTTACACGGATGTCCCGTACGATGTGGAGGAATAAATTGCGGTAGTTAAAAGCGAGAATAACATGCTGGAAAGAAGATCATTAAAATAATATGGTTGTATATACGCATGAGCGAAGACAAATAGCCCAAGAATATCACATATAGTCGCCTACGAACGGCCGTAAAAAACCGCCCTACCGTAAATTGAAAACTTGTACAAAGAAAACAAAATGAGCAGAAACGAACATTAAACGACGATTAAGAAAGCCGAGCCTTTCCAACAGATTTTCCACACTTCTTCTTCATAGCTTATGATTCGTGCCTGTTTTCACTTTTTATCATCTTATAACGGTTTCGTTTCATGAGGAATAAGGAGCTAAAGGTGTGTGGTATCGCTGTGGGACAAAAAAGATTACTGCTACAGGATTTTTAAATCTCTTCATTGTGTAATGGAAACAGTAGAAATGCGTACAGAAATCTGAGTTTTGCTGTAACAATTCTTAATTTAATCTAGTGAAATTAAGGAAAAGACATTCAAAGTTTGTTTTTAGTATAGTAGTTTTAATTCTGATTAAAAATGACAAATCACGTTAAATACTATCCAAGGAATTTGATATAATGTAAATATTTAGTTATTCCTACAAATATTTATAATCGAAATTGCTTACAATTATTTGCCAATTTTTCACTCGATGAAATTGTGTGAAGTTTATTCTTTCGTCGAAAATTAAACAGGATTTGTAGAATTAAATATCGGAAAATGACTAGCATATTGATGCCTCCGTATTTTAGCTGTAAACGACTATTTTTACTCTTGCTTCGATAAAACGATTTCTTTCTTAAAAACCAACAAAATAGCTTAAGTAGAGAAACAGAAATTGTTTTGATCTAAAACGACGATTTAGATTTAAGGCGCTGAAAATTTTGTCTCGCTTGTACAATGTGTTTTTAAATGATTCTCATCTAGTTAACTTTGAAATTGATTTACATGTAAAAAAATTTGTGCCGCTCTGCTCAATTGAATTCTCTGTTAATAAATGTCAAAACTGTCGGTTGTGAAATTTACAAATTGTCAATTAATTAATTTTAAAAATTAAGATAAAATGCAACTAAATTGTTACATTGTGCAAGAAAACACTTTTATTGTCGAAGATTGTTTCTGAATTGGAGAGTTAATAAATGGAGAATGGTAATATTCGTTGTCTAAATGCCTGTCATTAATTCTGTAGCGGCATTTCTGATTTTACACAAACGACTAGATGAGAATCAATTAAAAACAACACATTGTATATAGTATATAGTATATAGTATGTAGTATATAGCATATGGTATATAGTGTGTAGTATATAGTATATAGTATATAATGAATATAGTGTGAATATAGGGTGAATCAGAAATACGTGTGTTAATTTTACCACGTAAGAAAACTCATCCAGTACAACAACTTTTCTATATGACATTTAGTCAAATTATTATTTATAAACACTGTTTTCCTCCTTTCTTTTGTGCAAACGAGGCGGTCAATGTTTAATAATTAGTTTATATTTATAACAACAATTTTCATTGTTGTTTTAAATTGTTAAAATTATCCGTTTCTATCACAACGAAAATAGTTTGATACTCTTGTTTTTGTACCCATAGGCAGGTACACATTTCTGTATATTATTTGTTCTAAATTTTAGGTACATTTGCGCAACTTTTATTGAAAAATTACAAATAGAAAAAATTGCATTATTTGTTAAGCTCTGTTACCTGTTAAAATTAACATACGTATTTGTGATACACCCGGTATTGCATATAGTAACGTAGTAGATGTATCTAAATCTAAAACGAAGGTAGTAATAATATTATTGATGCAAAAATTTTAAATTGGTTGTAAGAGGCATTTTTTTTATTTTTGATTCAAAGTGAGACAGGAAAGTAAACTCAATTTTCGAAAGATTTGGAGGATGTTCCGGTAGATTTAGACGATGACTTTTAAAATTAGATTGAAATGATAGTTTATTGGATCACAACTCAAAATGTGTGGCAATTAAAATTATTAAATCGTATGAACCCATATCTGCTGTTGAACTATAAAAAAGTACATTTTGTGCCTCCTTAGAAAAAAAGTTTCTTAGGTTAGTTTTGACCCGATTGTTTCAATTCAAAATTAATTGAAAGGCATCTTTTTGTTATATTTTTATAATGTTCATTTCTCTTTACCTATGTCTTTAAGAGAAAACTTCTTTTCTTGTCTTTTTTATATTAATATATCTCATAATTTATTATGATGTGTATTTTTTGTTGGTAACATTTTAAGCTCTCTTTTTAGTATCCGTATGCTAGATTATAAACACTAGGTATTTTAAAACACGCTTCCCATAGCAACGTGTTTTAAATTAAAATGTTACTACAAAAAAAGTTTTGAATAACATTCATAAAAAACGCTTAAAGTTCTCGGGTGTCTAGGTATGCAACTCGCATACGCTCGTTGCATAACGACAGCCCTCTAACTTTAAGCTTGTGTTTTCGCTCTCTCATTATTAATAACTCATTATTATTAATAATATCATCATTACTATTATTTTTTATTTTAATTTAAGCCAGAAACCATTAATTAATTTATTTTATTTTATGTATGTATCTAATATTTTATTTAAAAAAACACTTAGACAAAGCTAGATCAGTTAAATTTTTTGGTAATCATGTTTAAGTACTTAATTAAAGTTGTAAATGTTTACTATCAATTCGGACAAAAGTTAGTTCAAACGCAGAGAGTACCTATACTTTTTTATCGTTCATAAGTAATTTTTTTTATTTGCAAGTTCTAAACCCTTTTATTATTTGACTCCTTTTTATTTTTATGAAATTTTTATTAATCACTATCATCCTTTTTAATTTCACAATAATTTAGTTAAGACCATTCTGCACATTTTTATACTTTACTAGTGATTACAGCACATTATTTTACTTTGAGTTTTGGAAAAAATGATCATGCTTCTATTTCTATTGGCTCAGGACTGTTTCAGGAAAGCTGAGTGTTGTGTCGATCGATTACTCACTAATCGCTTGTTTACTGCACACGTTAAATTTGTCAAGAAGTGGTCAAATAGTTGTCAGCATTTAAAATTCGATATCTATTTTCATGTAAATTTTATGTAAATATCCTTTATCCGCTCATAATAAAGTTATAAATTTCGTATTTTAATGGTCGAACGATAAAATATGAATAAAACGTTAACTGACATGTCGCTTCTATGTCATCTAACGCATTTTATATTGTTCTCAAGATGCAGATTTTACGATTCCGCGTTTCTTTCCGGGACATTTATCTCGCGGTTAATTTTTGTTTGAAGCGACGGGCGATTCTTGTAAAACAGCTTTATAATCAATTGGCCGTATCTAGGAACTCGGCATGATAAACGTCCGTCAAAACGATCTGGATCTGAAAGTGTACAGTTCCGTTATTAATGCAATCTCCTGCCAGGTGAATCGACTGGCGGATGACCTCAGAAAGGTGTTTACCAGCTACCGCATCCTCCGACTCTTGTTTATGGCGTTTTTATGGTCGTCATGCCCACTTTATCCATCTTTTCGTGCACCCAATTTAAAATGATGAGAGCGGTAATAAGGGACCGGTGGGTGTTGTAATGAAACCCTGCCGCATTCACTACACTAATATTGTTTTGTGTGTTTTATATGCTGTGAAGACGATTATTTCAATTTGTTTAGGTAAATGTATGGAAAACAACGAAAAATTTAAATAATTGCCCGCCAGAACGATGTATTATTCCGAATACCACTGTCGTAAACAATGCAACATTATACCAACGACCATAATTTCTGAATACCATGATGGGAAGGTAAAGCAAACCGTGTTTACAATTTTGGCGTATGAACAAATTGGTCAACTTGGAAAATTTTTAACCAAAAGATCATTTTCTATAAAGCGAGGCGAAAAATAGCTTTTAATCAAGGCAGTAAAGTGTATTTCTTCCGCGGGCAAAGTTTACATGCTGTAATTACACAAGGGAGGAAATTTACTTTGCTTACTTTAATATTTTGCTCCCTAATTTGAAGGTGCAAAGTGGTATGTCTTTTCCTCTACAAAGTACACATAAATGGAAAATGTCTTTTCTTCCCACGGGAAGTAAGATAAACAAATTTTTTAGGGGGGTAAAACATACTTTTCAGTCTTAAATTAAAGGCATTGGCAACTTATAGAACATCTTTGTCTTAGGTCTAAAAACGCTTATTACAATAGTGAAAACCGTCTCTCTGGATCTGTTCTCTAACTCAAGTTATTCCGATTTAAAATTGAAATTATGACGTCATAGCCTTCTATCGAGCATTTGGTCCAATATTAAGATTAAATAGTTTTTGACTTTTAAGTGATACTGGCATAGTTTTTCAAACCTTGATAAAATTCTTTCGAAGTTAAAGACAAAATTTATCAAGTCATCTGAAAATTTGTATACAAATCTTTTAGGTCCTGCGCAATGAAAATACTTTCAAGATGGTGACACTTCCGGTTATACCGGAAGTCGCTATCAACTTTCTTATTTTAAATAGAAAGTTATATCTTTTAATGCGTTTTTGAATTACTAGGGTTATGTTAAGGTGATTTTCATAAGCTTTCCCTAAATATAGCCGTTTACAAAATGTTTATGGTTTTTAAATTTTATTCGAATTTGCACCTTCCAGTTCGAAAATGCATAACTCTGCCATTTTTTAAAATTTGGAAATATTTTTCAGCTCATTTGTAAGAGGAAGCTTAGATCTTTCCTTCAATGTTTTCAAATTTCTAAAAAAAATAACAAACTCCAAATTTTTAAAGTTAAGTTTACAGAACTTTAAGCTCCCATAACTCTTTTTTTTTTAATGAAATGCCAAAGGTTTTATTTCACATTGGCAGAGAATTTAATTTTGTATCGATCTGTATTAACATTCTTTATATTTATGTTTAAGTTTTAAGTTTTCAAGTGATAATAACTTTTTTGGGGTTTGGCAAATTGATTAGCTATAGGTCTATTCTCATAGTGTGCCAAGGAAACAAATGAAAAAATTTGAGAAATTAGAGTTTTTTAAACCAACATTCAATGAATTTATTTTGTTTTTAGGAAATGGATAACATAATTTTGAACAGACTTTAGCGTTTCAGTTTGATCAGAAATATTTTTATGACAAACTATGCAAAAATAGCTGTGATTAGTAAGAAATTTCCTACAATGACAAAAAACCGACTTAACTTGAAAATTATTACAGGTAGGTATTAGGAATACTAATACAGATCGATGCGGAAAAACTTTCTCCCCCATTTAGTAAAATAAAAGTTGGGACATCCCATATGAAAAAATTAAGTTATGGGTACTTGAAATTGTCCAAACTTAATCATTAAATTTTTGGGTTTATTAACTTCTTTTTCAAATTTGAACACATTGAAGAACAGATATAGACCTTCTTTTTTAATTTTCCAAATATGATTTCAAAATCTCTAAAACTAAGCGAGTTACCGATTTTTTAATTGACAGTGCAAATCCAAAAATTTTCAAAAAATTCTAAATATCTCAAGAACGATTGTACTTAGGTGAAGGGAAAGCTAATAAGAACTCCCTTAAAATAATTTAACTAATCCAAAAACGCAGTGAAAATCATAGCTTTCCATTTAAAGTAAAAAAGTTAATGGCGACTTCCGGTATAACCGGAAGCGCCGTCATCTTGTAAATATTTTCATTGAGCAAAACTCAACGGATTATAACTGAGTACTAATTTTCAGAAAAATATCTTTAATAGAACTTTCAATACTTCTAATGTGGGTGTTTAGACGGCACACCCTGTATAATGCGAGTTCAAAAAAGTATTTAGTAAAAAACTCCCATATTTGTGTAATTATGATTAGCTTTTGTGATATAATAATCTGTAACCTGACTCACCCTGTATACATATCTAGGTAATTAAAAAAAAATTCTAAAATTTGGCTTTGTTGACAGGCATTCTCGTAAAAGGTCCAGTAAGCGTTGTTAAGCATATGACATAAAATCAATAAACAAGTAATGAAAAACCTTCTGCCTGTATGCAATACTCGTATAATTATTTATGTTCCATAAGCCAGGATACGATTAACTGCAATTATTGCAAACTGCAACCTCTTCATACAAAAATATGTACAGTTTATATCGTAGTAAGTGCGGAAATATAAATTCTGTCAAAAGTAACAATAGATAAGGCTAACTGTACATTAACTTATGATAAAGATATACAAGAAGAATTAAATTTTCAAACGCACATTTTACGGGTTTTACTTTAGTAATAAAATTAGTAATGCTTCGTTTGAGGACTTTTACAGGGGGATGATATCTTTGGACATTGTTGACGGAATGGCGACAATTAAAATTTTTATGCATAAGTTACCAACGATTTCTTTTAGGTACTTTTTAATTTCAGGTATTTCAGGTCCTGGCTTATATGAATCACATGTGTAGGTCAATCTTGAAGTACTAAAGTGTAAAACTATTTGTTTTAATTTAGAAAATTTAGAAAAACTCCAAAAGCAAAATAAATTGCGATAATTTTTATTCTTCAGAAATGATCACATTTGTAACGGACTTCACAATGTATTAATTATTTGTTTCATACAGTAAACAGATTAGACAAAAACGCTTAAATTAAAATTTTTGCCCAACCCTGTATAATGCATATTTTATTTAGTTTTTTTAACAGTAGTATTTTATCTGATATTTCATGTGTTAGGTACTGGAACAGTAGATAGTGTTTCACTGAAATTTAAATTTATTCAGTGATGTGTTGGATGAAAAATCCTCGTACTAAATCATCAGGCACTTACTTTCGTTGCAAATTTGTTTAATACCTCTATTAGTCTTTTATAAAACCGTCAACATTGTATTGAACTAAATGATTTATGAACCACTATGTTTCACTAGTTTGACAAGAGGCATATTCAATGTAAATATTTTAATGCACTGCAAAATGAATGTAAATCTGTAGGGGCGTGAAAAATTAATTTATTTTTGATTTTGCGTGTCCATAATGCATGTGAAATTTAAATTTCAAATTATAAAGTTTCAAATTATTGGCAAATAAATAAAATTAAAATATTTCTCACTTGTTTTTTGTAAAAGAACGCTATAATTGATCGGAATCGATAGTTAATTAGAAAATGTGAAGACACAGTTAAACGCTTATTAATTAAATATAGCGCATTTTTCTTATACTTTTTTCAAAAATGCTGCTAATTTAAAATACTTCCATGACGCAACAAAAACTCATTACGGCTCAACTTCATTATCTAACATTAAAAATTGCAACAAAATTAAATTGCACAAATTCCAATTAAACTCGACAAGATCCCGACGTGAAGCTCTTAATTAATTAATTATTATTCAAGCATATCATATTTTTCCCTTAGATTCCGGATTCTTTCACAATAAACGTGTGTAAGTGCCAAATTGGTAATAAAAAACCAACTTGGCACATATAAAGCTCCCACGAATCCTAAATTTGAGCAATTTAAATGCATTTTACGAGAAAATATAAAGTTTTTAGGATCGTCTAAAATTTTTAAGACACTAAATGGAAAAGCTTTTGCTGTCGACTTTTTATTATCTTGCACACACCTCACACTGGCTTGCAATTTTTTCATTAAGGCCGACACCAAAGAAAAAATTACATCGCCCTAATCCGTAAAAAATAAATAAAAATTCCGTCTTGGGTTACAATGAACTCAGGAGTCTCTAATTAATCTATAAAATCGATAGTTGTGAAGAGACGGAAATGAAGACAAATGTTCCTAATTAGCATAAGTTGATTAAGCGGCGATAAAATTTCACTTAAATCTTCGCGTCACTTTTTGGCGTCAATTTGAGCGCTAAGTCAGTTTTCATTATGGAACGAGCGGAAATATGCAAATAAATACTAAACTGTTTTGAAATGGCCGTGGTGGCGACTTAATTAAGGCGATTTGTCGTCGGGTGCACAAGCGACTGTTAGCCACTGATGGCCTTTAACGTTTCTACTTTATCAAATATTTTTATGTAAAACTCGACGCACGAAGATGAATTAATTGCTTGTGCAGTTCTTCGTGAGAATTGCTTTCCGCATACATGACTTTTGTGTCATCGTGATCATCGCTTCCTGCTCATATGATGTATGCACAGAAACGAATTATTAATTTGACGCACTTTGAATTGTAGCTACATCCTTTCCTCTTCTAGTGCTTGTAATTTGAAAACAGACTTGATGTTAATAAAAAACCTATAGATTTTTTCATGAATTGGCTGTGCTGTCATGAATAAACATAACAGTATTTTAATATACCGGGTGCTCAAAAACCGGCACACCAACTCATTGGTGTGGAAAGGAAAGGAAAGGAAAGGAAAGGAAAGGAAAGGAAAGGAAAGGAAAGGAAAGGAAAGGAAAAATAAGGGTGAAATGGAATTTTGTCATTGTTTCTATTTAGACATAGTGGATTATTTGATCCTGGAATTTAAAATAACGATTACTTAGTGTGAAGCATGAAAACATTAAAAAATAATGAAAACTGAAGAAGTTGATAAAATAAGTGTGTAGCTCTAGAAAATATTACTTTAAGAATTTTTTCAAGATTTTTCTCGTAATCTACAAATGCTGCTCAATAACGTACCACTGAGTTTTTGCGCCACTTTTTGAGCACCCTGTATTTTACAACACATGTAAAATTTTTGAAAGATACAACTTCCTATATGAGCGAAAAATTAAATCAACCGTATTGTGTCTAATATATTCAAAACTACGTAACGTAGAACGAAAATTAAGACAGATTTTGAATCCTCGGATAATTTTACGTCTAATTTAATTACGTTTGACGTAAAATTTCAGATTGTGTAATTTTGATGTTTTTTTGTTTGTGGGTAGGTTAATAAAAATCATATGGAAGCTGCTTTTTCGGATCGTTTGCACAATTTTAACTTGATTGCTATGAAGTTTTGTTTAGAAGCAGAAAATTAAAGAGTTTTTTTTTAATTTTTATTTTGTTATTGTTAGGAGATGGATAACATAATTTTGAACAGAGTTTAGCGTTTGAGTTTAATCAGAAATATTTTTATGACAAACTATGCAAAAATAGCTGTGATTAGTAAGCTGTGATTTGTTATTGTTCTATTTTTGGTATATTGGAAAAATTAAAATTGACCATTTATTTTGTCCAATATCTCCAGCACTACGAATCTTAGAATAAAAAAGAAGATAGATTTAGAATTTTTAAATAACTGTAATTAAATAATTGTCTTGCGACGAAATTTTGTTTAGAAACAGATAATAAATGAGCAAAAAGGGCTGCATGTTGTTTGACGTTAATTTAATTTTTTTTTGTTTTTTTTTAATATCTGGTAGGTTTGAAGAATTAATTTGTCCAATATCTCCACCAGTTCGAATCATAGAACAAAAATGAAGTTAATTTTTGATAATAAGAACTGGATGTTTTTTTTTAGTGTTATAGGTGGGTAAGTAAAAATGTAGATCAAGTTATTTTATGTGGATTTTCTGTGTAATTTTGATTCAATTAGCAAAAAAACTACCAAAAAAAGGCTACAAGTAATTTTAGGTCAAATTACATGTTTTTTTTTTATTTTTAGTGGATTTTAAAAATTAAGAGTGATCAAGTTTTGCATAATAACATAAAAATTACAGTTCCTAGCCTAAAAAAGACAGATGGTAGGAAGATGCGTAAAAATTTGGACCAATTTCAATGTTTCTGGTAGATTAGAAAAATTAAAATCGATCTTTAATTTTGTCCAATATCTCATCAGTACGAATCGTAGAACAAAAGTGAAGGTAGATTTTGGATTCTCAGACAATTTCACGTCAAATAAGCAACTAAGCATGATGATTTTTTGGTGTATATGTAGTTATGTAAATAAAAATTTCGACAAAGTTGTTTTATTCAGATTATTTGCACAATTTAGACACGATTACCACAAAATTTGGTTCGGGATTAAATTAAGAATTACCAAAAAGGGCTACAAGTCGTTTTAGGTCATTTTCTAGTATTTTGTTTTTTTAGTTTTGGTAGATTTTGAAAATTAAGATCGACTATATTTTGCCTAATCTCTTCAAAATTGCAAATCTTAGATTAAAAATGAAGACAGATTTGGAATCCTTAGATAATTTTACGTCAAATTGTGATAATTTTGGCTTAAATTTTTGCCAACTGTGATCTACTTAATGAGTTTTTTAGTAGTAGGTAGGTACTTAAAAATTGTTGATAAATTTATTTTAAAAGAATTATTTTTACAAGTTTGTCTAGATTGCGACAAAATTTTGTTTTGAAACACATAATTAATGAGCTACAGGACGTTTTAAGCCTATTTCTATTTTGTTTGCATTTTTTTAAATCATTCTTAGATTTGAAAAATTTATAATCAACCATTAATTTCGTCCAATATCTCCATCAATACGAATCGTAGAAGAAAAATTAAGATAGATTTGGGATTCTCAGGCAACTTTACATCAAATAGGTATCCCTTTGATACAAATTTTTGTTTAATGTAATCTTGATGATTTTTTTAGTGTATACAGGCTGAGTGAATAGTGGGTTATTTCTGAATTTCTATAAATATACAACCAATAATACTAAGTGAATAGTGGGTTATTTCTGAATTTCTATAATTATACAACCAATAATACATATTCCAGCTGACCAGATCGGTAATCTTTAAAAAAATATATCAAGTTTGTCTTGACAGTTTTGCTAAAATTTCATTATGGATTATTATTATTTAAAAGATAAAAAACAGTAATGATTCAATATTTTTAAAAATTGAACGAAATTTCAAGTGGTAAGTGCAATTAGTATTTTTGATTGCATCTTAAGTCATGTCAAAAGTAACCCATTATTGACTCACCCTGTAGGTGGGTAAGTAAAAATTTGGACAAACTTGTTTTATATGCATTGTTTACGTAATTTCGACTCAGTCAGAAAAAAGTTTGTACAGGGATAGGTGTCTAACTACCAAAAAGGGCTACAAAATCGTTTTAGGTCATTTTCTAATATTTTGTTTTATTTATTATTTTTTCTTTGGTAGATTTTAAAAATTACGATTGACCATATTTGAAGTCCATATTAATTCAAGACAGATTTAGAATACTCAGATAGTTTTGCGTAAAATAGTTATAATTTTAGCATAAATTTTTGCCAACTATGATCCTGATGATTTTTTTTAGTGGTGGCTAGGTAAGTTAAAATTTTAACCAATTTGTTTTACACGAATTACTTGCACAAGTTTGTCTCGATTACGACGAAATTTGTTTAGAAACAGATAATTAAGGAGTAAAAAGGGCTACAAGTCGTTTTGGGCCAATTTCTATTTTTTGTTTTTTTTTAATTCCTGGTAGATTTGAAAAATTAAAATCTACTATTTAATTTCGTTCAATAACTGCATCAATACGAATTGTAGAACAAAATTGAAGGTATATTTGAGATTCTCAGACAATTTTACGTCAAACAGACACCCTTTTGATATAAATTTTCGATTAATGCGATCTTTCAGTGTATGGGTGGGTAAGTAAACATTTTGACCGAGTTGTTTTATACGGATTATTTGCGTAATTTTGACTCAATTACTACAAAACTGTGTTCAGAAATAGATAATTAACTACCAAAACGGGCTACAAATCCTTTACGTTATTTTCTATTAATTTTTTTTTTATTTTTGGTATATTTTAAAAATTAGGATCGACCACATTGTGCCTAATACCTCCAAAACTACAAATCCTAGACTAAAAATGAAGACAGATTTGGAATCATCAGATATTTTCACCTTAAATTCGGATATCCTTGATATGAAGCTTTGGGAATTATGATTTGGATGTTTTTTTAATGGTAGGTAGGTGAGTAAAAATTTGGACAAATTTCTATTGTTTTTTGAATTTTTTATACGAATGTTTTTGGTAGATTAGAAAAACTAAAATCAACCATTTTTAATATCTCCACGAGTACGCATCGTAGAACAAAAATACAGTTAAATTTAGAATCCTCAGACAATTTTATGTTAAACAAAAAAAACGACTTTATTATAAATTTTAGATTAATGTGATCTTGCTGATTTTTTCATTGTATATAGGTAAGTAAAAATTTCGTCCAAATTGTTTTATGTGGATTATTTGCGTAATTTTGACTCAACTGCCCCAAAATTTTGCTCAGAAATAGATAATTAACTATGAAAAAGAACTACAAGTATTTTTATCCAATTCCAATTTTTTTGTTTATTTCTTTTTTGGCAAATTTTAATTTCAAATCGACCATATTATGTATATTCACAACTGTGAACTGTAGAGTAATAACTATTCTGGCACATAAGGTCTTATTTTTGTGAGAATGTTTGTTGTAGTAGGTTTATCCTGTAATAAAATAACTGAAATAATTAGTGTCTTCATTTGTATCTAATAATGTAAGAGTTAGATTATCCATTAAACATTTTTTGAAACACAGAGCTAAATGATGGTTCAATTTCAAACGTTCGTATCAAAAGTAAAAATGGTAGACAACGTGTCGAACTGAAATATCTGGTTTATATCTCTCCCATAAGTAAGGTAACTAATTAGTTCCTTGTATCTTGTTAGACGTGTTATGGGTCGCTTAATAAACATTAAAGCGTTAAATCTTCGGCTTCCTTACGTTTGTCCTAAGAAGATTTGCCTGATGTGCATATTTAATACCAATAAACGGATAACTGAACATTGTATCTCATGAAATGAAAACTGAAAGTTAATGACCGAATTATTAATTTTGGCATTTAAGCAGCTGCATTCAAATAAAACAAACATCATTTGTTGTGAGGACGCATCCATCGGTCTAAATAAAAACACACAAAACCGTCAGAGCACAATGAAGGTGAGAACCAGGTAGGCAGTCTAAATAATATAAGTTTGTCGACCTTTGCGCATACAAAAGGGGTTTCGAAAATTACACAGCCCGGTGCATTTTTCCGAGAAATCCGACCTTTTTTTCACCAGATACAACACCGACCAACTGTCGTTGTTCGCTTTACTCTTACTGCATCCAAAAGTAACAAAAGTGTACCAACAACCCAAACACGCGGAATGAATAACAGCGACAGCTGCTGGACGAAAATTTAATCTCTTTTACCACCTATGCCCATCTCGCCCATTATTACCGTTTCTCTTTTGATGAAATTTGGCACGGAACGATGATTGATTTTGATGCCCTGGGACAACAGCTGAGTTCAAACGATTTGTTATTGTGACATTAGCAAAACAAAAAAATGCACGTAAATTCGAAAGAATAGAAAAATTCGATTCGTTGATTTGCGCCTGTAAAAGCTAATCATCTCCATTATTTTTATTTTCATTCTTGTTGTTAGTGATGTGATGGCTGTGCAATTATCATTAAAATCATCCTTAAATATGGAGAACGTTAATGCTTAAAGCCAAAGATTGTGGAGATTGAAGCAAATTTGCCATTTAATTATTACTTTCACCATTTGCCAAGTTCAGGCAAGTAACATCAAGTTTTTATTGAACATTCAGTGAACGATTTAACTGTAAACTACTGTTAAATAATATATTTCGCGTTTTAATATAGAATGGTATCAGAAAACAATTTTAATTAGCACTTTCGTTACCAAAGAGGATCGAAAAACCTGTTCAGTTCACACTTTGACGCAAAAATTTGGAGTACAACAATTTGATTACTGTAACAAGCAAATTATTGGCTACGTACCCGCATATGGACAAATGTTTTTTTCGGAATGTGCACACCATGCGCGTTTAGAATTTATGAAATTGCGAAGTAAACATACATTACCTCTAAACGACTACTAGGATGTAAACTATGAGTGTCGTTACCATTATCATTAAGATAGCGTAAGACAAGTCATTTCTTCTCAAACTAATTTGATGCTACTTAATTACTTTCGTTTTATTAACGTTAATAAGAAGTCATAGTTAACATTCTCTTTTAATCTGGTGCCGAAGCGCTGTTAAATATTGGGATTTATTGCTATTGAAAAATTCTAAAAGTGGAAATGCCTGCTTTTATAATTGTTTGCAATATTTATAACGCTTCCTCCGCCACAATCGAAATAAATTACAACAAACTGCATTAACCCAAGTAGTTGAATAAGTGAAAGGGATTAAAAGTGTATCAATTTGTCTTAATTATCACATTAAGACGTTTAAATTACGTTGCGAATACATTTGAAGACAGGAAGAAGCATTACCACATCGCCAGTATCTTAATAACGGAATGGGAGCAAAAATAAACAACTAAAAATTGGCGGAAAACATTCAGTTGTCTATTAGAGACTTATAAAAGCAATCAACGTTATTACAGACTGATTTAGAATAAAATTTAGTACCATAAATTGCTAAACAGTTACCATCTGTTGTCAATTATTGGAAATGAACGATTTAAAACAAAAAAATCAATAATGATCTTATTTCCAATTTATGAAATCAGGAGCAAAAACTTGATGTTGCAGACAATTTAAATAACTGAGAAAGACGTCATTCAAGCTAAAAGTATAGGACTTACGAGTACTTCCTCTAACCACGTCTCGATACATCGACATATGGTGGTGTTAAAACCAAAACAAACTAATTTTTTTTCCATACACAGGTTCTTAAAAACATTTGTATTCTTTGTATCTTCTTTAATAATTTCTTTCGTTTCTCATGCATTGTACACTTGCTTGTTTAAAATAAATTTCACTGTCAAATTGTTGGAAAAAAAGATTCAAGTAGGCATATACATACAGAGTTAGGCTAAAGGGCTAAATATGGAACCAAACACTTTGTGCCTAAATTATCTATCTTACCAAAAACCTATTTAGTACATTTAAAATAAATTTCCTCAAAATTCTTTTTAGTTTGAGTTACTCAAAAATAATTTTAGATTTATATGACGAATACTAGTTATGCCAGATTATGCTTCAGTATTGTCAACAATTTCGAGTAAATAAAATAGTAAAACCCTCGATAAAACCTCTTTAACCACGCTTTAATCTGGACTTTATAAAATCCGAAAACCAAGAGCATTGGATTTGAACATACATTGTGGGCTAAAAAGCAATAAAACTACTTTTTAAGTTTGTTTTGAAAAAAAAAAAATTATACAAAAAATTACTAATAATACAAAGCAATAGTGTTTAGTTGAAGTCATCGGTTATTTATTAATATTTTTTAATCTGAAAACCAAGGGGTAAATTTACCCCGGGTAATCCGCACCCTTAAGTTTGTACACCTGGCTTAATCAAAATTTCTTCTGATTTCTTTTGATTTCCTTGGATTTAACTTGGTTAACTCAAGATTCTCCAAGATTTACCCCAGTTTTTTAAAATGATTTCTTGTGAGTTTCTCAAGATTTCAAGATTCTCAAGTTGGTACTCAGTCATAATCCGTAGAGTTCTGCACATTGAAAATATTTTCAAGATGACGGCACTTCCGGTTATACCGAAAGTCGCTACCAACTTTCTTATCTTAAGCTATGTTTTTCATTGCGTTTTTGGATTAGATGAGTTATTTTAAGAGAGATTTTATCAGCTTTCTGTATACCTAAGTTCTACCGTTTTTGAAATATTTAAGATTTTTTGAAAATTTTTGCATTTGCACCTGTCACTTAAAAAATCAATAACTCTTAGTTTTAGAGATTTTGAAATCATAGTTGGAGAATTAAAAGAGAAAGCTTATATTTGTCCCCCAGTGTGATCAGTAGATAGAGATAGCCGGTTCAAAAACCACCTCCACCTCCCTCTACTGCGCATGTGTGAAAATTGTGTCAGTCAGCCGCAGACGCAAGCGCGTAATCGCAGCTCGCTGGCCTGCGACCAGCTGGTCAGCCGGCCTGCGGCCGACTGACGCCATTTGTGATGATGCAAATATATTTATGTAGTATAATAATAATAATAATAATAATAATCGTCGCCATCTTGGAAGTTTGAAAGTCGGCGGCGGTCATTTTTGTTTAATGGTAAATTGGCGCCAAATTTAAATTATTTCAAAATTAATATTTGAAATTAGTCGGCCATGTTTGTTTGTTAAAAAAAATGGCGCCAAAATTTTAATTTATTTAAAAATTAATATTGGGTGTAATGTTGGTAGCGCCGATGTCGTCACAAATTCCGCCTAAATTCTCACGTTAGATGGCGCCACGGTCTGCAAACTTTTCGCTAGATGGCGCTGCCGTCAGCGCAGCCGTCAATCAAAGATGGCGCTGGCCTCCATTTTTTTTTTTTAAACACACCCCCCGCCCGTTTGCGAATATGCAACCAAGAAAACAAGTAGTAGTAGTAGTAGTAGTAGCTTTTTGGGGTTGTGAAATTTTTGGTTTTTGGGGTTGTGAAATTTTGAATATATGATTTTTGAAATGTGCAATTGTGAATACATGAAGTATATATACAATACATGCTGTATTGAGTTAAGCAAAATATCAGAAAATCATCGCGCTTGTCACTAATAACTAATAAAGGAAAGTCATTATTTTATCGATAAGGAAAAAAAACCTAGTATATGTAGTTTTTTATTTTTGTAATGTTGTTTGCCTAACTTGTCTGTTGCGCACCAAGTTTATTTTGTTATTTGTTTAAAATATAATGCAAAAAAAGTTGTTGTTGTTGTTGTTCCTTCCATGGGGAGTCGAACCTCAGGTAGGTAGAGTGGATAGTGCTGTCTATTTTGGAAACCTGAAACAAATTCACATAAGCTATTTGGTTAATGGATAATAATAAAAACAATAAATTACTTTAATTGTTTATTACATCTAAATATAAGTACATACATACATACATATTATAATACATAAACATTATAATACAATAACTACAATACAAATTAAATATTATTCCTGAGTTTGAGGAAGAATATTTTTATGACCCCAAGATAATGTTCTACCTTCAGAATTGTTTAAGATGTAACGTTTAACATCTTTGAAAGATAAAGCAATTTTTTTCTTTAATTCTGTGTAAATGTTATGAAGCTTCGAACGAAAGATATTCATTTCTTTAATAATTTCAGTGTTTGGAACAGTAACTGCGTTTTGGTAGTCAATTTTATGTAATTCACTTGTAATTACATTGTGTTTAATACCCTTAGCTTTTTTAGATAATTCACCTTCAACATCCACACAATATGCTTTAGCACCTGTTCCTAAAAATTCTGATATTACACGTCCTTTATATTCATCTTTCATCTTCCCGATGACAGAAGACGATACAGGTATTCCATGAATATTTTCTGCTTTATAATTTGAAGTATCAAAAGGACTATTAAATACTGCAATCAATAAAATAATATTCATTCTGATTATTTTTGTGATCTTATTTCCTGTCTAACGTTTTTTTCTTGTAAATTTATGAATCAAAAATTTTATAAATATCCAGTTGTATTTGATTATTAATTTATCGTTACAATCATTTTCCCCAAAAAATTTATATCCAATAGTTTACAAACAATATATACATTTCTAATAGTTAAAACACATTTATACATCTTTTATAAAAAAAGTGGATTTGTTTAATTGAAATAGGTAAAAATTCATATCCAAAACCTTAATTAATTACTGGGCGGTTAACATTTTTTACCAAAAGATTTTGAAGAATTTACAACAATTTATCATAAACCCTCAACAGATGATATAGTAATTATTGTAAAAGCTGAAGTTTATATTTTTTTCATTATCTACTTTTAGATTTAAAACTAATTATCCGAAATCTATAAGCGAAGAATTTAAAATATCAAGTCCAATTTCGGCAGCGATAACAACTTACTCAGGTGGTATTTATCTTTTTCTCAGAGATAATACATATATTACATTATCTAGTTGCATCTCTGGATATAATGTTCCTGGTTTAACAAACGAATTATTTGAAGGTGTTCCTAATAAAATAACAAGGACATTTAGATATTTAAACGGAAAGCTGTACTTTTTTAATGAAAATAATTACTTTGAATATGATGAGTTTACTAAGAGTGTCATACAAGCGGGACCTAAAACTTTATCTATATTTAACATTAATTGTCCGCGAGAACCCATCTTAATTCAATTGAAAAAATTATCTTTTAAAAAGATTATTACACACAATGCAGTCCTGGTTGAAAATTTAACAGATTATACTCGTGAAGAAGATAGTTGGTGTAGTTGGTGTATTCATCAGTGTTTGTTTACAGTAAGTTTATATTACAACTTAATAAAACGTTCTTTCTAAACATCTAATTTAAACATCTAATTTCAGCTTCAGACCTACAAAAGTTGTGCCAAAAAGACGCATCGTAAGTTTATCGAAAATATTGACTTCGGCACAAGTTCTTCATCCACAAATTCTTCCGATTCAGACTACTGAATTCTTCTCTAAAACCAACATAAATAATCTTTTTTTGGTAAATTCTTTAATTTTTTAAATTTGTTTACCACATTTGATTGCTAAAAATGTGTTTAATTTTTTAGGAAAATTTTTATCAAATTTTTATCAAACAAAAAGTGCGTCACAAAATTCCTACGATAAGGTAAACCACAAAATTAGTATTAAATCATATTTTATTTCATTTTTATTTTTTAGGAAAGCGTGTTATCTGTTAACCGCAAAAATTGATTATAAAAGTTCCGTTTTTTACACATTTCACCAGTTTTATTAAAACTATCTTTGTGAGAAGTTGTATGTGCTCCGCTGTGTATTTTTGCATTTAAATTTCAAAGGATTCTGTAATGGCTGATCAACTATTAAATCTGAATAAAATTGCTGCCTGTGAATATACTGATACATATGTCAGTGCCAACGATTTGGAAGTGAACAAGAAATATAAAATCATCAATTTAACCAAGGCAAACACACAACATGGGGTTATGATGGTAGCATATCTGGACAACGTCGGTAAAGTTTTTTTACCTAAACGACTAACAGCAGTTATGAATGATACCATAATTACGACACTAATGGAAGGACTCGGATCTTATTTGATTTATATGGGACGTAAGCAAGCTAATGGAAATCAGGAACATGATGCCCACATTTTTAATTTCGAACGTATTGTTCACGAAGATTAATGTAAAATTTTTTGGTAAGTGTCATGTTCACCTCTATTTAAAAAACTAATTTATGATTTTTTTCAGGTTTCCAAAATAGACAGCACTATCCACTCTACCTACCTGAGGTTCGACTCCCCATGGAAGGAACAACAACAACAACAACTTTTTTTGCATTATATTTTAAACAAATAACAAAATAAACTTGGTGCGCAACAGACAAGTTAGGCAAACAACATTACAAAAATAAAAAACTACATATACTAGGTTTTTTTTCCTTATCGATAAAATAATGACTTTCCTTTATTAGTTATTAGTGACAAGCGCGATGATTTTCTGATATTTTGCTTAACTCAATACAGCATGTATTGTATATATACTTCATGTATTCACAATTGCACATTTCAAAAATCATATATTCAAAATTTCACAACCCCAAAAACCAAAAATTTCACAACCCCAAAAAGCTACTACTACTACTACTACTACTTGTTTTCTTGGTTGCATATTCGCAAACGGGCGGGGGGTGTGTTAAAAAAAAAAAATGGAGGCCAGCGCCATCTTTGATTGACGGCTGCGCTGACGGCAGCGCCATCTAGCGAAAAGTTTGCAGACCGTGGCGCCATCTAACGTGAGAATTTAGGCGGAATTTGTGACGACATCGGCGCTACCAACATTACACCCAATATTAATTTTTAAATAAATTAAAATTTTGGCGCCATTTTTTTTAACAAACAAACATGGCCGACTAATTTCAAATATTAATTTTGAAATAATTTAAATTTGGCGCCAATTTACCATTAAACAAAAATGACCGCCGCCGACTTTCAAACTTCCAAGATGGCGACGATTATTATTATTATTATTATTATTATACTACATAAATATATTTGCATCATCACAAATGGCGTCAGTCGGCCGCAGGCCGGCTGACCAGCTGGTCGCAGGCCAGCGAGCTGCGATTACGCGCTTGCGTCTGCGGCTGACTGACACAATTTTCACACATGCGCAGTAGAGGGAGGTGGAGGTGGTTTTTGAACCGGCTATCTCTATCTACTGTGATCAAAATTGGAAAAGAAGTTAATAAACCCACAGATTTTAAGGTTAAGTTTGATCAACGTTAAGTACCCATAACTTACGAGTAATTTTTTCAAATGGGACGTCCCAATTTTTATTTTACTAGATTAAAGAGAGTTTTTTTCTGCATCCATGTGTATTCACATTCCTTATACCTAGCTGTGATAATTTTCAAGTTGTATTGTTTTTTTTTTGATATTGTAGAAAATTCCTTACTAACCACAGCTATTTTTGCATATTTTGCCCTAAAAACGTTTCTGAAACAAACGACAAACTCTTTCAAAATTGTGTTGTCCGTTCTGTGAAAACAAAATAAATTCATTGAATGTTGGTCTAAAAAACTTTAATTTCTCACATTTTTTTCTCACGCTTTCATTGCAACCTATGAGAAAAGGCCTATGGCTAATGAATTTTTCAATCCCAACAAAAAATTATTGTAACTCGGAAACTATTAAACATAGGTATAGGGAATGCTAATAGAGATCGAGGCAGAATTAAATTCTCTGCGATTTAATGAAATAAAGCTTGTGACATTGGTGTTAAAACTTGTGACAAAAAATTGAGTTATGGGTGCATAAATTTCTGAAAACTTAACTTTAAACCTTTGGGATTTGTTATTCTTTTTTAGAGATTTAAAAAGACCAAAGAAAAGATCTAGGCGTTCTCTTTCAAATGAGCTAAAACATGTTTTCACATTTTTTAAAATGGCAGAATTATTGATTTATGAACTGGAAGGAGCAAAATAAAAAAAAAATTAAAAAACCTAAATATTTCGTAAACGGCTAAATTTAGGTGTAGAAAAAGCTTATGAAAACTACCTTAAAATAACTCCAGTAATTCAAAAACGCATTAAAAGATATATCTTTCCATTCAGAATAATGATAGCGACTTTTGGTATAACCGAAAAATTTTCATGGACCTAAAAGATTATGGTTGTAGACAAGTTTTTATTGACTATCATTATTAGAACTATCAATAATTCTAATGTGTGGTTTAGACAAAAGATCCTGTATAGTGCGTTAGGTACGATTCCTTATTTTAGAAAAAAAACACACTTATTCCAAAAATTGTTGACAGGATGTTCTAGCATTCTTCTAAAAAAATAAAAGCTAGACTGTTATTTCATTAAAGTTTATTAATAAGACATTGTCTGCAAACGAACAGTTTCCAGATTTCCACTCACGTAATAAAAAATTATACTTTTAACAAACCAGTACCCAAATTATGGTCGGAAACTGTCATGCTGTAATATACATTTTATTTTTCATAACGTTTTCCTTAGCGTACAAATGCACAGGTGTTCCAGAATTATTTAACATAAGTTAACCATAAATACTTGAACCGCAGACCAAAATAGCGGAGATTTCGATAAAATAAATTGGATCCTGATCGAAAGTGATCGAGTTTTTTCTAGTGTACAGAAACACTGAATTAAACCGACTGCAAAAGTGAGGTTTTTGATGTCTTTTTAAAAACCGTTAAGTTTTGAAAAAACTGAATTGAGGCATTTTAGTATAGGCTATGCAATATTGCTTTGATGTGAATGTTTGGAAGTTATTGGACTGAAGTGTCACCAGTTGTTTATTATCTAAGTTTTTTACTTTAACAGGTAAGGAAAAACAACAAAATAAATAAATAAATAAATTTTTAAAACAAAATGATTAGTCGAAATAATTCGACATGAGTGGAAATAACTAGTAAGAAAACAGGGTGTTTAAAAAATTTTTAACTCAAGAAAATACCTAAACTAAGTTTAGTTAAATAAAATTTATAATATTGTGAAATCTTGAATAAACTTAGTCTGACTGAAATGTTTCAATAAATCCATTGATCAACACATGTTATGCTGTTCTTTACACTGCTTAAAAATTGGAAAATGATGGCAAACAAGCTACAGATTTTTCCGTCAGTAAAATGGAAAATTTATGGTAATCTCAAGTGAATGTATTTATCGTACCGTGAACTTTATACACTTCGGTAGTAAGTGAACCGTAGTAGCTAAATCACAAATGTCCAAGCTTCGCCCTGTAATAAGTGTCGTGCAATTATCTGGACCTAGCAGTACCAAAGGTACCGTTAACCGTTGTCTTGCGACTGTCTCTCCGTTCCATTGTTGTGTTTATTTTTTTTGTGGGTATTTGTCGTCGAATGCACAGACATCCGTCTAATCTGCGATGTGATGAGTCAGTCATGTAATTATAGATGGGTGTGTCAATGATTATGTGGGTGATTTACCGGCCGAACGGCTCAGTTTACCGACCGAACATGAACAATGGACGGTCGTCGCCGGAAATTCGAAACTGCGGGCGCGTCGACGACAACCCATTCAAATTTATAAAATTATAAATCGCTCGCAAGGACAATCATTCTCTCGCCGCAATCGAATGTTTGGCACGCAATTATAGACCCATTCGATAGCCAATCAGATCGAGAAACCACCGCGATTCGATTATTTTGAACGCGAGGACGAATAGGGCTTTACAAATTTCGACTATCTGAAGGGTTTCATGAAACAACATCCCTCTACTTTTTTCACTTGTGTCAGACTATGTATAACTTGTCAGATACTTGTAAGAATTTTCAAGACCAAAATACTAATATGTCTATGTTTCTGTAATTTGTTAGAAGTATCTACAGGGTTATTCACTCACCAGGTAAGACGTGCGACACATTTTATACCTGAAGCTAATTGAATTCTCGTTTCAGTTAATATATGTTTGTATTTGTATTATTGTATTAATATACAAATATTAATTGATTTTGAACAGTCAGATCACAAACCGTGAAATATAAAAAATTTAAATACAATTATTAGGTTGCGAATAAAATTACAATTTTTTTTTGGATGATCAGGTGTTTTTAGTTTAATAGGAATGTATTCTTTTGTTCTAAAAACTGATGAACGTCTAATTCGATTATGTCGTAATAAAGAATTTTGGCTGATGTGGACGATATTCTTATTAACCGTACAGAATAACCCTGTAAGTATATACAGGGTGAGCCTGCAAAACTATTCTATGCATGTGATTGTTTTCAGAATTTTTTACAATTCCTTCAAATCAAAATTAATTAATTACTTAATTCGCTTTTTTGACACTTTAAAACAAACGTTGCTAAAATGTTATTTCCTGTAAAAAATACATAAAATAGTGACACTAAATCCAAAATTACGTTTGTTTGAATATTTAATTGGTAAATAATTTTGGAATCTGGAGCCCATTTTTTTACATAATGTTTGCACAAAATAACATTTAAGCTTTCGTTTGTTTTTAAAAGACATATAAATAATATTCTTTATGTTGAAACTTAATATAATAAGTAGTAAGTAATAAATATTATTTAATTAATTTTGATTTGAAGGCATTACTGTAAAGAAATTCTAAAAAAAATCACATGCATAGAAAAAAATAAAGGGGAGAATACTACGCTAAAACGCATCGAATTTTGGAATATGTGTAGAAAACATTATGAGGTAGTAAATAGTTAAGGCTGAACTCTGTAGATAATTAGATTTTAAAATATAGAAAAGTTTGACTTTTAACAGATTCATTTTATTGTATATTATGTACAGTCACGATCAAAATGAATGACACCCATATCAACCGAGCGGGGTAACAAAGCTGCTTGGATTAGAATCTTTTAGGCTATAAATTTCAACAAATAGGCTATTTTTCAAACTATTATGGTTTAGAAAATATCTAACTAATTTATAAGCCAAATTTACACATAAATTTATTGAAAAGTTTTGGTATTGAGGTTTTAAGGTTGTCATACCTTTTGATTGTGACTGTAGATTTAAAGTACGTCCAGTTTAATTAAATCAAAGTTAATGTAACTTCTAAAACAAAATGTTTTTATTATGTACTTCTCTAATTAAACACTTTAAACTTATAAATACCTTAAATTAGTAACTTACTTGTAAGAATTTATAAGATTAAAATTACAGTTTACAATTAAAATTAGAATTGCCAACAGAATATATACAAACGAATGAAAAACATGTTGTAGGAAGGCAAAATAAGTGAGTATCGATTTCTGTTTAAAATATATAATGTTAATATCTATAAAAAAAAATAAAGAAGCTACATTACTGAAACCATAATAAATTTATATCTTCTATTTGTATTGACGAGTTAATTGGAAAATACATATAGTATCGAATGAAACAAAACTATTACAACAAACTGGTTATTTGTCTAATTACCAAAAAACTGTGGTAATAGAAACATCTGAAAAAAAATTGGGACAAAATGTACATTTATACATGTATTTTTTATTTATTTTTTTATTTTTTTTATTTTTTTATATTCATTTTTCATTCAGGAAAGAAAGTAGAACCAAATGCAATAGATTTGGTTGGGATGTTTTCATAATTAAAGTAAAGTAATATTAATGTAAAACGAAAACAATTCAAAAACAAAAAATTGATATTCATTCAAATGATTATTTTAGTTTGTGAGTACTGTCATTTCTGTCAAATCTTTGAATTAGCTTTTTACTCATTATTTTGCATTTTTCGGCAAAGTTGTGTCAATGTAGAATTTGTCTTGATTTGTGTTTTATATTTCAATAATTTTTGTTGTGTATTTTTTCGTTTTTGGATTCCAAGCCATTTTCCATTATTTTGACGGATCTGTCACATTGATACCATTCACAAAATAAATTAAGTGGCACATTACGTTCAAGTTTTATAGGTGACCATTTTTGAACACGTTGTACTTCGGAATGAAAATATCATATTAAAACAAAATGATATCATTAATTTCAAATAAGTGTTAGCAAAGCAATAAAAATATTGCGATACACAAATCTGAGCAAAAACAAATAGTAAAAAATTCATTGTTGTTGGTAAATTATATCTACAAATAATATAATTTTCAGACAGCTATTTTTTTCTGTAAATGTTAAAGAATTTTGCTACGATACCAACATTAATGACTTTATGAATTATAATTTATAATATGATTATGCTCAAAAAGTAGGTCACGACTATTAAATCACAGCCCTGAGGTCCAAAATTATGTTTCCAGTCATGCATTTTACAACTTTTTCCTTGTTTTAGTTTTCCTTATAAAAGTTTGAAAAGTTTCAAATCAACAGTAGGTAGGTACTGAGACAAAGCTGAATTGCATTTTATTTTGAGGTAAGTTCTTTCTCCATTAGAACAGGAATTCATCAAAACCTCATCCAAAGCCAGAGTTTCTCGTAGTTTGTGACAGAAAGTCAACAACAATGTCGCTGAAAACGAGTTGAATTGCGGTCTCCTTCGCATTTACTCTTGCATTGTGCAGAAATCTTGGCTCGGATTAGGGTTGTCATCGAGGAGGAAAGATATGCACATGCATAAAAGCCCCGCGGGGATTTGCATTCAGTGTTTAGGGCGAGGATTATGCGACTTGCTGTTGTTTTGAATTGTGGCTTTGCGATTTATGCCAATGATAGTTTGTTAGTTTGCGACGACTTAAGGGGCACTTGCCTGCATATTAAAACGGGCACGTTCCCGAGGGATACGTCGCGACGCCGTAACGACCCACCTGGATTTGATAAATACTACGAAGCTAGATAATTTAGAGACAGCTTCTGATTACAATGTACTATCTTTGCCCGTGTGTTGCCTTCACTTTTAGACACAGGTTATATCGAGGATATATTTTATATTTTTCAATACACTGCGTTTAAGACCGTTACAAAAACTCTAACTTACCCCTAAATCTGTTTTTTCCTATTTCTTGGACTTTATAATGTTCAATTAACAGAAATAGATTTATTGATATCTAAGACAGTGTGTCATACATGCTTAAGTTAATAAAATAAAAAAAAATAAACAAACTTATATACAATGTGTTTAAAAATGGTTGTTCATCAAGTTACCTATGAAATTTGAATGTAATGTGCCGCTTAACTTAAATTGTGAATGTCGTCAAAATGACAGATCCGTCAAAATAATGCAAAGAGGCTCCGAATCTAAAAACGAAAGAATACACAAAAATAAAAATTACAGATATATGAAACACAAATCAAGATAAACTCTATACTTGAACCAACTTTGCCAAAAAGTGCAAAAAATGAGTAAAAAGATAATTCAATGAGGTGACAGAGATGAACAATTCTCAGAAACTAGAGTCATTTGGACAAAGCGGCACATTGAATTTGACTTCCATAGTCGACTTGATCAACAACTATTTTTAAACACACTGTAAGTTATTAAACAGTAAAGAAGCTCCATTTTTCTTGCTCTGAAAGCAGAATTTTGGAAACCTAGCTCTAGAAAAAAAATCTTTTTAATGGATACTTAATTACTTTATTACTTAATTAAATTAATTACAAGAAAAGTTTTTTTATTTCAAGACAACACTATATAACATACAGGGTAAATCTGTCAAAAGACAAAATTTGTCAAGACAACATTGTATAACATACAGGGTAAATCTGTCAAAAGTATGTTTTTACTGTAACTCAACAACTAATAATCTTTACAGCGTTTGGTATCAAAAACTTAATTTTTTTCTATGTGGATGTGAATTTTTTCATGATTTTTCTATAATTCTTTATAATATTTAAATTTAATTATTAATATAAAGAATATGAGCATCGTTTGTTTCAAAATGCCATTAGAAATAATAACAGCAAAAATATTTTTTTCAGTGACTTGGAGTGGGTTTAACAGAAGCGAAATTAGAATTTAATTCCGAATTAAAAATTCTACAATAAGTTGCCATTTAAAATGCTCAGTCAATGCTGCAATTGAAATGTTCTGTAAACCGGTCTTCAATATTCATTAATTAATTTTAATTATAAAAAACTGTAGAAAAATTTTAGAACAATTTACATGAAAGAGTTAAAAATTAATTATTTTCTTATTAGTTTTATATAATTTTATAAAAGTCACCATGTGATTGATTGATGCTACATTAGTTTTTACTGCAACTTGAAGTTTAATTTGGCAACACTGAAAAACATAAAAGCAGTACATATGACACTTCATTCTTTTGTTTATGTATTTTATTTATTTATTTATTTATTTATATATTAGTTGTTTCAAAACTATAAAAACGCCAACGTCGGATTTTCTTTAAAAATTACCTGTTATAAATTCTTCATGCCTTAAAAAAGTAATAACTAATATAATTTGTACTTTCAATGAGACATCTATTTTACAATTTTATCAATCTTATTTAAAAAAATAATTGGTAATGAAACATCAAATATGTAGTATTTATTTGGTCAAAGTTTAGCTGAGGTTACTGAACTTAACCCAGAATAAAAATAAATTAACAGAAGAAAAGATAGAAGAAAAAGAGGAAATTAAGTAAAAATACATTTTAATTGATTTAGTTATGTGTTGTTTATGTGTTTACTTATGAATGTATGAGAAAAAAAAACTTTTGAACTTTTTTGTGAAAACGTTTAAAAAGATATTTGAATTTACATTTTCAACATAATTTATAAGATAAGGTAAGGTCGTGGATCATAACGTTATCATTAAAAACGATTTGAATGCATAGCATTATCATGGCATGAAAGAACATATGGGATCGCTAAAAAGAATGGAAATAGCTTAATATTTTAACAGCCGTTTCTCAGATTGTATTGAATTCGACTGAATTCTTTTCTAACTTCCTTACTTATTTGTTGTGAAAAGTATTTACTTTACAAAATCTTTTTTCAAGCTTTTGTTTTCAGGTAATGCCATTAAGAAAAACGTTTAATAAAATTTTGTAAGAATTCAAACTAAATATTTCAAATTTGTCCTAACACTGAAAGGCATTTTGAACATCGTTTGTAGAATTAAAAATAAAAATAAAAACAACAAAATCTAGTTTTTTCATTTATAACAAAAACAAAGATATAATTTTGTGCTTTATTTTTGGTTCATTCTGTATTTAGCTGCATTTACACTAAATATGTGCCACGTTTGGAATGCTGGAATGCTAAATGGCAGTTGTTTGTAAATAATGTGGACTAAGCTAAGAATTGATGGTAAATTAATGTTAAATAGAACATAATGTTCTGTTATACTGGTATTCCTCAATTTACCGATTAATACAAGAATGTGAACGGTTTAAGTATCAATAAGAAAACTATAAATTTGAAAGTAATTTAATAACAACTGCAATAAAAGAAGAAAAGTAAGTTCTGCATTATAGTGAGGCCATAACTGAACGAATCTGCAGTAGGAGACGAAAAGCAGTACAAAATACCCAATAAATTTAGAACGCTTCGATCGTTAGACAGCTCCAAATTGTTTCGAATTAATTTAAATTCAACTAGTTGACTAATTACTTGGAAAAACGAACGTTATTAAGCACCAAAGTCTTATAATCTGATGACGACTAAGATTTTCACGACAATCATTAAAAATATCAACAAATTTCAGCTCTGCGATTAAGGTAATATACAGGCTGCTCAAAAACTGGCGCACCAACTCAGTGGTACGTGATTGAGAAGCAAGTGCAGATTACGGGAAAAATGTTGAAAAAATTCTTAAAGTTATATTTAAAAAAATCTGGAGCTACAAATTTATTGTGATAACTTCTTTAGTTTTCATAATTTTTTTTATATTTTTATGTTTCATACCAGGTAATCGTTCCGTAACAAAACGATGAATAATTATTTTAAAAGTTACTATCAGATTTTAGCAGTTTTTTTAATTTAAAAAAATTAAAATTCATCCAAAAAATCACAATGTGTAGATGTGCCAACACTGGGAATTATTTCCTAGGAAACCGTTTCAAAAATAATTTATTTTTATTCTTGCTCAAATTCTATGGCGATCATGACTGCTAGACAACGTTGCCACATATCATTTACCTAAAATTAATTATTTATCAATAACTTTATTACAAAGAATTTTTTTACTATTTTTACTATTATGTGTAACCACTTCTCTACCACACACCATTGAGTTGGTGCGCCAGTTTTTGAACACGCTGTATAAGGCTGTATCAGAAATACGTGTCTTAATTTTAACAGGTAACACAGCTGAACAAATAAAACATCTTTTCTATTTCTATTTTTTCAGAAAAAAAACTGCAAATTTACTTAAAGTTTGGAAAAAGATAACATACAGAAACTTGTACCCGCTTATGGGTAAAAAAATAAAAGAGCCGAACTATTTTCGTTGTGATAGAAACGGACAATTTAAACAATTTAAAACAACAATGAAAATTGTTGTTGAATACAAACTAATTATTAAACACTGACCGGCTCGCTTGCACAAAACAAAGGAGGAAAACAGTGAAAATTATGAATAAGAATTTTGCAAAACGTTATATAGAAAAGTTGTTGTATTTGATGAGTTTTATTACATGGTAAAATTAACACACGTATTTCTGATACACCCAGTATAAGAATTTAGTAAAAATTTTTTCATTGCTCTTATTTCTTTTTATTGAGATTTTAGTGCTTTAGCTGCCTGTTAATTTTGTTTTCCTTGTCCTCACGGTTATTTTTATATTTCAAAAATCGAAATAAAACACAATATTTTTTATTTACTTTGAGTCGAGTTATAAGTGTTGTTACTTATCATCTCAATTTGCTCCAAGCCCTCTGCTTTAAAATATGTAATAAGTAAGCAGTAATCGAATTAATTCACTTCACTTCGAAATTTCATTGATTTTTAATAGCATTCATTATACACAGCTCGACGAAAGGCGACAATGGTCGTCGCGACGGTGTAAATTTAATTAGTTTCAGTGATCTCGCAGGCGCTTTCAAGCACATACAAAGGATAAATCCTAGAGAAAAATCCAGAAACGGATGCAACACATATTAAATTCCAGTTTAGTCGCTTACAAAAAATCCACTAAATTAATTGCACATTCTAATTAACTTCTCTATTAAAAAATATGCAATATTTATAGAAAAAGGTGCGGAGAATCTGCCAGAAGTATCTGTATCTCAAGTACTTATAAGCGCACAGAATTCATCGATTGCTATTAAATACTTTAGGTTTTTTTGTATTCACACAAAATTTTAAACTATTACTTAATGCAGAAAATTAATATTAAAAAAACTAATAGTGTAGTGCAAAAAAATTCTTAAAAATTATGACAAGGTCCAAAGTTACGTTAATTATACAGCGTGATCCAGGGGTCTAATTGGTAAATGAAATACTGCTAGGCTGTTTTTAGTATCTGATAGATCGACTTAAAATCTACAAACTAAAAATATTTTTATTATGCACAGAGTGTTGTATACCAAACTTATATATTTTTTTTAATGGTACACCCTATATATTTTTGCATAATTGGAATCTACACATAAAAATAATGTAACTTTATATAAACCACTATGGGTCTATCTTTTTTTTGTTTTGGAATTATTCAACTTTTCGTTATAAAAAGACTAATTTTTGAAAAATCACTGCAAAGTCACTTATGAATATTTTCCGGCACATTCAGAAACAAACAAAAATTCAGAATACTTTATATAGTTTCAGCAAATAGACGACTTTTAGTTAAAGCACGCGGATTATATACAGAGTGTGTCAAAACGCAAAAAGTTGAATAACTCATTTTTTTCAAATGGATTACTCTGTATTTTTTTATATGTCGACAGTATTTTTGATAACCTTACTAATGATATGGGGTTTGCATAACAAGTTTAAAATATTTTTTGAAATTTTTCGAAAAAATGATTTTATAAAAAGAAAATTTGTTATCCTAGAATTTAATAAGTCAGATGGTAATTTATTTTTTGATATGTTCTAATGTGACTAGTTACATTAGTAATATAATTATTACTTGATACATAAATGAATTTTGCTCATCAAGAATTAATAATAGAATAAATAAAAAAAAATAATAAAATTTTTTTAAACACACACAAGAAATATGTCAGATTTGCTATCAAACCGCATATCATTAGAAAGCTTATGATAAATGTTATCGGTACGTGTCAAAAATACATAGTGTTTCATTTGAAAAAAATTAGTTAATCATTTTTTGTGATTCGGCACACCCTGTACATTATCTGTATGTTTCAAGTAGAAGTCAACTATTGTTAAAACTACAGGGTATTCTGAGTTTTTCTGTTGCACATTTTTCGGAAAATATTCATAGCTGACTTCACAGTGATTTTTGAAAAATTGTTTTTTTATAACAAAAAGTTTAATAATTCCGAAACAAAAAGAGATAGACTCATAATAGTTTATATAAAGTTTTACAAAAAATTACATTTTTTGCGTAGATTTTAATAATGCAATAATATATAGGGTGTACCATTTAAAAAAATGTAACTTTGGTTCACCACCCTCTATACAACACCGTGTGTACAGTAAAAATATTTTTAGTTTGTGGACTTCAAGTCGATCTATCAGATAGTGAAAACGGCATGGCAATATTTCAAATAACAAAAAAGTTATAGACCGATGAGTCACCCTGTATGTAACTAATTATTGCTGAAAGCTGCCATTAATTTTTTTTATAAATAAAATTAGAATAGATTTTAACGAAAAATGTTGTCTCAACAATTAAAGGCACTCATTTGCTATCGCTCGTTGGTCAATTGCCTTTATTAACAAGTTAGTTTAATAGCTAGTTATTTTTCTGTGCTGCAACTTAATATCAATTATTTTGTCAATTATTTTATTAACTAATTTGGTTATAGCTTAGAAGGAATTGAAGATAAATTCTGAAAAAATTCTCGTGCTCATAAACAATCCGCGTTATTCCCGTAGTTCTCCGGAAAGCCGGAACACACACCGTTTTTAATTTAATCGCTTTTCCCTTGCGTTTGGGCTTTTTCCGGTTTTCCTCGACTATGTAACTTTCAATTTAGTTATGCGATTGTTAATCAAAACTCGTTTCCGATACATTAGAGTCCCACTTTTCCGGGACTTGGGCCTCTCTGATGCTTATTCAATTTTCGCCGAATTCCATTAAAGGATATTAGGGTTGAGGATGCCCCAAATACACAACCAGGTCTCGTATATGGGACACAGTTTGGTCCGATACCATATTAGTTACGCCTGGACGCCACGCAACACACAGAGCGTGACTGTTTTACACTCTGACTAACGATTTTGACCGGAGTGGGCGCTTCTCGACCGCGAAATTCTTGCATTTTCCTTCCGATTAAGTGAGCGATTAACGAGAATTAACCTCGTTATTGCCTTAAGTGACTAATTATAACATTTCTTTACTATACTAGGTATGATGGATGGCGGCTTTTTGCCGGAATTCTGTGAAGTACGGTACAGGAATGTTTTAATGTCTTCCTAATAACCAGCAGAATATTTCACTGCATAGAATATAGTTGTGTGACTGGTGCCCAAGAAAAAAGCAATGGAAACGTTTTCTTTAAAAATCCGTGTAAATGCAGGACGTTCCTTTGCCACAAGGAGCCGACTGCTTAAAAAAGCTCCATAACTATTTTCAAATTAAAAAAAAATGGTACGAAACTTCCAGTACATTTGTTTGTTTTATTTTCTGCTTTTATTAAGCGACATCTAACCTGAGCTATTCAACCTAAATCATTCTACACATTACATACGAAAGAAAAACAGATGAAAAATGACATTAACAAGAAAAAACGTAAAGTAGTAAATAAAATAAACCATATTCGTATATGGTTAAGTAAGTAAGTAAGTACCGAACTATTTTCGTTGTGACAGAAACGGACAATTTGAACAATTTAAAAGAATAACGAAAATTGTTGCTATGAATACAAATTGATTATTAAACGCTGGCCGGCTCGTTTAGACAAAAGATAGGAAAAAAAACCCTTAAAATTGTTAATAAGAATTTTGAAAAATGTTATATAGAAAAGTTGTGGTACTAGATGACTTTTATTGCTTGGTAAAATTAACACACGTATTTCTGATACACCCGGTATACAATATTATTACGGAAAGAAATAAGCTTTAACTTTCTTGTGGAATTTATGTTTCCACGTAGAGGTTTAAAAGTGCGCTTTGATCTCATTAAAATCCTGAAACATCGATGAATAAAACTGCACAAAACAAAGTAAGTTACTCGTAGTAAATTTTTAATTTGAACTGTAGACCTTAGTATTTTATAAGTATACACAAATATTTACGTCAACCAACATCGAACCATTCAAAAGCAAATTGACAATATTTATAGCCTTAACACGAACCTACAGGCGTAATTTGTGTATTTTTTGCACATTACAATTTTTTAGATAGTTTTTTGTTCCACACTTTTATTGTTACCTTATTAGTTAGGTTAGAAGTAAAAACAAGACGAACACTTTTTGTTTACTATTGCACATGTGCAAGCTGTTTTTATAAGAAGATCAAACACCGCCTTTTTATATTCATAAATGTTTTTGTTATAAAAATTTAGATTTTCCAAAATTTTGCTCAGTGGGATGGAAAATCAATAAATCAAATAAAAAATAATATTATTTAGGTGAATTTTGTGTTTACCCTGTAACATGAAAAATTATTTCGCAAAAATGCCGCAAAATCTCAAGATTTTGTCAGAAATAGAGTGTAGTTTTTGCTTTTTTCAAGCAAGATCTTTTATAATAAACTAGATCAAACATTGCCTTATTGAATTTTTATGAATACTTTTGTTCTAAAAAATTCAGGTATCTTTAAAATTTGACTAAATGGGAAAAATGGTATTATTTATCTGTAGCTGTATTCATGCGTTTTATTCTGTAAAATAAGCAATTATTTCACAAAATTTTGTCAAGAAAAATACGAAGAAATAATAGATTTTGCAAAAATAAAGTGTAGTTTTTTGCTTTTTCCAAGCGTTTAACAATTATTTTGAAAAAAAATTGATTTTTTTGTGAAACTTAGCTAACCTGGAAATATCACTAAATTGAAATGGAAATACCAAATGTAGTTTTTGCTTTTTTCAAGCGTTTAACAATTATTTTGAAAAAAAATTGATTTTTTTGTGAAACTTAGCTAACCTGGAAATATCACTAAATTGAAATGGAAATACCAAATGTAGTTTTTGCTTTTTTCAAGCGTTTAACAATGGTTTTGAAAAAATTTAGTTTTTTTTTGTGAAACTAAGCAAATCTGGAAATATCACTAAACTGAAATGGAAATACTTTTTTTGCCATTTTTGAGCATGTTAGTATAATGATTTCTTTATAGTA
Organism: Tribolium castaneum; assembly: GCF_031307605.1. Classification (NCBI taxonomy): domain Eukaryota; kingdom Metazoa; phylum Arthropoda; class Insecta; order Coleoptera; family Tenebrionidae; genus Tribolium; species Tribolium castaneum. Next base: position 10,877,701 of record NC_087399.1, on the reverse strand, counting down.
GCCCAGACCATTCAATTGTTTCACAAAATTTTGACAAAATATTTCCAAAAATAATGAAATTATGGCAAAAATAGTGATATTTCTAAAATAATAAACTAAAATAAATAAACTTACTGAATTGCATGGACAATAGTATTTAACTTTTGCCTTTTTTGACCATTTAAGCATGATATTGAGCACTCAGTTTTTTGGAACCTTGCTAAATTACACTGAAAAATTACATAGTTCGGATTGAAATGATATTATTTTGGCGATTTCGAGCGTTTTTGTGCTTTTCGTTATAGCGTGGGCAATTATTTGGCAAAAATTGTGGTAGTTTCGGTGTTTTTCTGCCAAATGAGCAACTTATTATTACAGGAAATTTAGTTAAAAATAGATTGAAAAATTACTAAATTGCCTCAAAAAAGCTGTAACTTTTGCCTTTTTCAGGCACGGTTTTAAGGATTTTTTTTGGCAAACCTTGCTCAAAAAATCACTTAATTGGGATAAAGGATGAAGGTGACATTATTTTGTTGATTTCGAAAGGGTTTAATACATTTTGATTTAGCACAAGCAATTATTTTACCATTTTTGTCTTGTGTATTATTCTTGTGCTAAAGTCGTTTGAGATTTTCCCACCTACAATGGAAAAACAGAACCTTTCCCAACTCCCAACAATTTCGAAAAAGTTAAAGAGTGTTTTACTCATTTTATCAAAGCTTGTGTGCAGTTGTTCAGGTCAGGTCAGAATTCTTGTGAAGAAATATTGAACTCTTGAACTCTCTAAATATGTGTGCGTTTGTTAGTGTTTTGTGGAAGTTTAACAGAAAGTGAATTTAATAATAATAGCAATTTATTTTCATGATAAAATTTTTGTCGCCTTTTTAATATAATTTAACTGTATTAATTTAATAAGTATCCAACTCCATGAAATAAGAGAACAATTTTGCTTTTTCTCTTAAAATTTACGATTTGTCTTTATATTTATTACAATAAACTGCAAGTTTCCACCTGTTTCAATCTAATTTCGTACCGTTTCTCGTTGTTTCTTTTCCTATTTTCTCGTCGTCGAGCGCCTCACAAACATCACCTTTATTGGGTGTCTCTTGAAAAACTCAGTCTTGGTGCTATTTATAAAGTTGCCGTGTTGTTATTAGATTAAAGTTTAGTTGCTGCGAGGCCAACCATTAGGATCAGAAATGAGTAATTTTTCTTTTTCAACTAGCCGTCTTTACAAATTTGCAGACGAGGGAAATGACACTTGAAAGGTTGAGTCCATTTAGTGAAAAATCGACTGCTAGTTTTTATTAAGACGGCGAATTCACAACGGATGTGATCGTGCCAGGATTAAGATACCATAGGGGCGTTTGGAGAGACTGTAAAGACGTCTGGAACACTTTGAGGATTTGATGTCGGATAGAATAGACAGGAATCTTCGTCTTTTTTGATGACCAAAGCCCGGTGATGCACGGAGGAATTATTTAGAAAATTGCGTAGTCGTATGCCGGGTTTCTCAGCGTTAAAGTGGAGTTTTCTTCGTTTATTAATTTATTATGTGAGTTTACACAATCTACAGTATGAACAAAAATTGTAAAATCCGGGATTTTTCGCTCAACTACTTGCAGTCAGAAAAAAAGTAATTTGTAAATATTTTAGAGAATTTGTATAGTGTTCTCGCATATTCTTGTTTAAACAAATTGAACTGTGTTTAATACTATTTATACGATACTTAATTATTTATTTGTTAAATATATCATCCAGGTAAATAAGCAAATATATTTTAAAAGTAGATAAAATGCTACAGAATATTTTTTTGGATCGATATTCAATATTGTAATTGATGATTATTGCACTTTTCTACGAATTTTTTTAAGTTGTTAAGAATTTATTAAGTCAGGTGAACTAAAGAACCAGGAATTAGGTGCATATTTAAAAGATTAGATGTTGTTTCTAGCAATATGTACACGCTAGGTAAAAAATGTAGACAAAGATTCTTTGAAAAAAATTTGGTTATTTTTACGACTTCTTTAGAGAGCTGTTAAAATTTAGCACTTTGAGATCTGGATTTTTTGTTGTTTATTGCTGTAGCAACAACATTTGATAAGCCTTAGATTTTAACAGTTTTATTTCAGTATTATCGATTTTATGTTACAAATGTCACATACTGACATAATTTTAAAATATATGTCGTTATTTACAATTCTTGTAAACTGACATTTTCTCCACTGTTTGTGACAGTCCTTACTGATAAAATAAATTAAAATGAAACAATAATAAAATAAAATAAAAATGTTATTGATAAATTACACATATTAGCTGTTTCAAAAACGCCAACTTCGCATTTTACCGAATTATTTTTTTAAATAAAATTGATAAAAGCCTTAAAACGGATAATAAAAGACTTTAGCTTTGTATTTTTGCATTATTTCTGAAGGACTGATTGTTAACTTAACACTTAACATAAACATAAAATCTAATATAAAATATAATGAGAAACAATCATCCTTCAAAGAATAAGACAAAAAAACAAAGATAAAGCCTTTGGTGTGGAGGTAATTATAAAAGTCTTTTTTTATTTAATAATCATTTTTATTTATGTATTGTTTCTATAAAAAAGTGGTATCAAGTAAAATAAAAAAATATTTGTTGTTATTAAATAAAAAAAAAATTTATCAACTCAGGCAACTAGTAAAATCACTTTTTTCTTTACTAACATTGTTCGTTTTTTTTTGAAAGAAGTGGCAAACTTTTAATACCTATTACGATCCCACATTCATTTATAGATAGATTATTGAAGCGTCATTAAGTTAATCTGTAATTAAATGCATGATTAACTGATCACGTGACCAAACTGAACAAATTTGATTGGCCCATTTGCGTTGTAAACTGCTAACAACGAATTAAATTTTAACAAAGCTTTCTATAAATCGGTTCTAAGTTGAGGTTAAAACGCATTGCCAAATGTCAAGTTAATCCCGAATTATTTGATTACAATTAAAACGTCTTGTAAACCTGCTCTAAAATAAAATAAGAAGCCTATTGGTTGTTAAGAGTGAATGTTTCTTATATTTTATTACAATATATGGCAAGATTTAAAACAAACAAATAATAAAAAATAATCACCATTTTCGGAATAAGGCAAGAACATGATAAAGCTTTTGGGTTGTAATTATCATTTACTTTTGCATTCTATTTTATTTTTTTTACCTATAAAAAACAGTGAAAAAATGTTTGTTATTCTTATTAAAATAATAATAATAAAAAAACTTATTAAGTCATCAATTGTGGAACAAAATTGGAAATAAAATTAACTTCTGTTTGCAATCATCATACATTTATATACATAAAATTACAGAACTCATAAACAAAATTTAATTTGGAAAAAATTTATATTTGCTAAGGTTTACAGGGTGAGCCTATTAAAAGCATATTTTTTAAAAATAAATAGTAGCCCAGAATTCAACATTTTGCTGTTAAATACTCTGTATTTTTCTCTAAGTCCGTGAATCTTTTCAGAATTTTTTGCAATTCCTCTTAATTAAAGTTGATTAATTAATTACTACTAAGTGGCTGCCCAAAACTGTTATTTCTTGTGTTATTTGAGAGCAAACGATGGTTACACAATGTCTTGTGATACAAATACGAACAAAAATGATGCTAGTCTCAGGATATGATTAATTACGTAAAAATTAAAAATTCCAGAAAAAGTAATTTTGGTGCTAGCAAAAATTTTTATAATTTGTTTTTACTCAAACACATCATTTAAGCATCTTTGTTTTAGAATAACACTTAAAATAATAATATTTTGATTATTTAATAAGTTTATTATTTTTTATTTCATTGATATTACTATTTCAATTAATTAATTTTAATTATAAGCAAGGGTACAAACACTCAGAAAAAATTTACACAAATAAAATAAAAATTAATACTTAATAGCAAACGCTGAACTCGGTGTAGCTATTAATTTTTGTGATGTAGTAAAAGATACTTTAACAGATTTACCACATATAACTAGCAACATGATAAGAAAATTATGGTTTATATTTCTTAGATTTTATTTTTCAGATGCAACTAAAAATCCTAATTACACTTACTGCTTGTTATTTCGTTTACTTTTAGTGACAAATAAATACATAATTAATAATAAGAATAATAATTCATGATTTATAAAATTAAGCCAAACCGCCGAGTCAGTGTTGCCAATAATTACAATACAATTATTGAGAATTAGTAATTTATTTTTTTTAAATTAAAGCTTTAGCTGGTATTAACATTTTATTAAAAGTTCACTGTGTATATATCAGTTTTTTTCTAATAAAAGAGAAAATGGAAAGATTGTCATTTTCAAAATTACGGGTATTTTTAAATTACAATATAGATCATTTAGTCATAAAAACTCTAGTTTCAGCAAAATGAAACACTAAGTTAAATGTTAAACTTCAAGCAGGCTCTGATCAAACTAATTCAACCAATTCAACTATTTATGTTTGTCTTTCATAAAAAAGTTAGTCGAACTTCATATTTATCCAAACTTAACTGCATTTAATAATATATTTATTTGTGTTAGTTGTGTTTCTTGGAATTTGACCGTTTTTTCTTGTAACTAAAATTATTTAATGACATTTAAAAACATTTATAGACATCGATATATCGTTTTGTACACCTGTTTAACATAATGACTTTTCTTTGGTGGAATTGATTTTATTTTTGCTAATTTAAAAAATATTCAGCGTAGGAAAGATTGATTAATAATTTCGCTATCTGTTAATGCGTTTAAAAATATATTGTTGTCTAAACCGGCGAAGAAGCTTAAATTGCAGTGTGCTCGTATTCCACTTCGAGGCTTATTTTCCCCAACAATGGAAATCTCAATGGGAATCTCTCCAGGAATCTCCCATATCGACCTATCTCTGGTCGTTTGTTCCAGCATCAAACACTCTATATGGCCCCATCCGATCGCAGGCAAAAGCCCCTCAGGCCATCAGCGACAATAGAAAGCGTCTCTGAATTAAGAAAAATCATAGAACGTCGTCTTCCGCCTCGAGGACTTCCAGTCGTCGAATGACATTATGATATCTTTTGGCACGGTTCAATCAAACGGAGCGAATTCGCGAGAATTGTCTTTTGATATGTTCAAAGAGAAAACGTCTACCGTTCAGAAATGTATTGCATCAGTGAAATTAGATTTATTTTCATGTCGTCGAAACGAAGTTTTAGTTGCGCTTCTCGATTCGGTAATGCGATAAACGACCGGCTCAGGTATCGAAATTGTTTTCTTTCATATACAGAAGACTCTAAGTTTATTACTGGCACTCTCTTGTGAATTTTTAATTGCTCCGTTCGGATGTGAAAATGAAAATGTTGATGCATCGTGAAAGTGCAAATTGAATTTTCAGGTTTATTCAATTTGCTCAGACGCTTCTTTTTGGAAAATATTCAGGCAGATGCATCCAGATCGCACAATAAGTTCTCACCTCTTGTGCAACTGCAAATTGTTTGAAACAAATCTTTGCCTGACGGCGAAATTGATTTTCAGAACTGAAATACAATTCATGTTGGCGTATTTTTGATCCAAAGATCATAATTTTTATTTAAGCAATAAATAGAGATACTTTACCTCGTAATTAGTAATTTAAAAAAAAAATATTTTCTACCTTTTTTATAAAATTACAGGCAAAGGCCGTTTTAATTAATTGTGTTTTCTGCAACATTTAGAAGATTTACGGTTGAGTTACTTAAAAAGGAATCAATTGAATTGAAAAAATATTTTGGGATTTTCTATCTTTCTTACCTTTTTTTTATAAAATTACAGGCAAAGGCCGTTTTAATTAGTTGTGTTTTCTGCAACATTTAGCAGTTTTACGGTTGATTTACTTAAAAAGGAATCAATCCCAAAATATTTTGAAAAACTCAAATACTTATAAGTCTCTAACTAGTAATTGTTAACTCACCGTTTATTTATTATATTTATGTTGTAAATTATACAATTTATGTAATAAGTTTGTAAAATAATAATTATTATTTTTTTTGTAAATTTTTTTATTTATACAGGGTGTCCCACCGAAAAGGGCACCCTCCTCGTAACTTTTTTATTTATTAATCAATTTAAACAAAATTTAAATTGCACCTGTTACAACCAAAGGTCCATATTTTGGTGCTACAAGTTTTTTTTTTAAGTTTATCGTTTCTGAAATAAGCAATTAAAAATTAAGAAAAAAGGTGTAAAATCGTTAAAATGCATATTATTAGAAGAAGGAAGGTTACATTAATGTATTAGAAAACTTGGTTTTAACAAAAGTAATGTACATTCCTTAAAATCTTTTTTTAAAAGTCGTGAAAAAAATGTTTTTTTTTGAGTGAAATATCATCATCCATGGAGCGGTGTTGTTCTACCTGTGAATTCAAAACTGTCACATTGACATTGATATCCGAAAAATTGACTTGAAATAATTTCACTGTGCAGTGAACGTTGAACAAAAACCAAAAATGTTATCTAATCAAGAAAAGCGGGAAATCATTTTGGTCTACGGTGAAAGCGGCAGAAATTTACAACTAACAAGTCGAGTCCTGCAAGAGCGCTTTCCACAGGCCCGTTATTCCTTGAAAAAGGTCCGCAAAATTGTTAGATTATTTGAAGACACCAGCTCAGTTGTTAAACCTAAACGTGTCTATTTTCCTGTGCGACACAATGACGCTTTGGTGCAAGTTGTGAGAAATGCGGTAGAAGAAGATCCTAATGTTAGCACCAGGATAATAGCACGACAACATAATATTAGCAAGAGTTCGTTCCAAAGAATTTTAAAATCAAATAAATTTCATCCATATAAAATATCATTACATCAAGAATTGCGTCCTGGTGACTATGAAAGCCGAATGGAGTTTTGCCAACACCTAATTCATTTATTTGAGGAAAATAATGATTTACTAAATTTTGTTTTGTTTTCGGACGAAGCAACATTTAAAAGCAACGAATTGATGAATAGGCACAATATGCATTATTGGGCAGTTGAAAATCCACGATGGATGCGACAAGTAGACCATCAAAGAGTATGGTCTCTGAATGTTTGGGGCGGCATTCTTGGACAATTTGTTATCGGTCCATTCTTTTTTGATGGCGAGATGTATCTCAATTTTTTGAGGAGAAGTTTGATGGACCTATTAGAAAATGTCCCTTTAAACATAATAGGGCAACTTATATTCATGCACGATGGAGCTCCTCCCCATTTTGCAAGACGGGTTCGGCGCCACTTAGACCGACACCCACCGGAAAGGTGGATAGGACGTGGAGGACCCTTGCACTGGCCAGCGCGCTCTCCTGACTTGACACCATGTGATTTTTTTCTCTGGGGTGTGATTAAAGAAAAAGTTTATAAAACGGCACCCACAACTGTAGACGACATGAAGGACCGAATTAGAGCTGCTTTTGCTGAGATAACACCCGAAACCCTCATACGAGTGAAACGAAGTTTTAGAGACCGGTTGTTGCTCTGCTTGCAAGCAAATGGCAATGTGTTTGAACATTTAATGTGTAAGCATTAGTTCCACGTAGAAAATGCTTTATTATTACCTATTTTTCAGAAAAATTCGTAATTCTTCTAAAGAAGATAATTCGAGAGAGTTTTTTATTATTGCACGCAGTTTTTTGTTTTTAACACGACTTTCTTGTTGCTGGTTGCTGCTATTTATTATTGTTGTTTTACCAATACATTTTTTCGGTAATGCTTTTGATTTTTGTGGTTTATTTAAACGTTACCTCAAACATTTTCGAACTTGATATAAAATTAGGCTTATTTAGGTTCAAACCTGCTCAAGCAACGCCAATGCTTTTATTATTGTATAATAATTTAAGTCCCTCTAAACATGTGACATAAAATATTAATTAATGCCTAGGTTGTACACTGTGCCACTGAACTAGGAGGTAACTGTCTTCAGCCAGCTTCAACTAATACAAACACCTATTTTTCAGTATCCCTTTTGTTTTCCTTCAGCGGCACAGTTAAGTAAATTATTTCAATCTTTCTTGTATCGCATCTCTCGCAACTTGTGCCGAAGCGCGATTATCTCACAAGAAAATAAGACACGTTTAGGTGGAATCACTCAGTGCTTTCAAATAATCTAACAACTCTGCGGACCTTTTTCAAGGAGTGACGTAACTCTGGAAAGCACTCTTGAAGGACTCGGGTTGTTGTTGTAAATTTCACCCGCTTTCACCGTAGACTAAAATAATTTCTCGCTTTTCTTGATTGAATATTTTTCGACATTTTTATGTCAAAGTGACAGTTTTAAATTCACAGGTACTTAACAGGTAGCTAATTTACAATCTCACAACACCGCTTCATGGATGACGATATTTCACTCAAAAAGAAACATTTTTTTTGCGATTTTTAAAAAAAGGTTTTAAAGAATATGAATTACTTCTGGTAAAACGAAGTTTGCTAATACGTTAATGTAAACTTGCTTCTTTTAATAATATGCAGTTAAACAATTTTCCAATTTTTTTTCTTAATTTTAAATTAATTATTTCATAAATGATACGTTCAAAAAAAAAAAACTTGTAGCGCTAAAATGTGGACCTTTGGTTCTAAAAGGTGTAATTTAAATTTTGTTTAAATTCATTAATAAATAAACAAGTTATGAGGGGGGTGCCCTTTTCGGTGGGACACCCTGTATATATTTTATGTACAGGGAGTATAAGAAATGCGTGTCTTAATTTTAACAGGTAACAGAGCTCAACAAATGAAACATCTTTTCTATTTGTAATTTTTCAATAAAAAATTTTCAAATTTACTTAAAATTTGAAAAAAGATAATACATTGAAACGTGTACCCGCCTACAGGTATAAAAATAAAAGACCAAACTATTTTTATTGTAAGAGAAACAGATAATTTAACTTCAATGAAATTTGTTGCTATGTATACAAATTAATTATTAAACACTGACCGGCTTGTTTGCAGAAACGAGAGGCGGAAACAGTGAAAATTATAAATAAGGATTTTGAAAAATGTTATATGCAAAGTTGTTCTATTTTATGGGTTTTATTCCGCGTTAAAATTAACACACGTATTTCTGATTCACCTTGTGTATATAAAACTGCTTGTCCTGACTGACCTAAACGGCTAAATATAGAAACCTGATATTTTCACAATAGGTAGCATTTATAATTTTTTATACTAAGAAAGGATTTTAGAAAAATCACTCCCTAAGAGTGTTAAATGGGGTGTTTAAATTTGAATAAAAAACCGTCATTTTTAAAGTTATATTCTTGAAAATTAGTATTTGGCCTTTCGGTTAAAAAAGAAGAAAGATGTGTTTTAGGATTTTTGAAAAATCAACCCCTAAAGGGGTTAAATGGGAAGTTAAATTTAGATTTAATTTAATTTGTCATTTTTAAAGTTACATTGAAGTTACATCCTTGAAAATTTGTATTTGGGCTTTTGGTTAAAAAAGACCTGTTTTAAGATTTTTGAAAATGAGGAATAAAAATCTGTCATTTTTAATGTTATATGCTTGAAAAATTAGTATTTGGGCTTTCGGTTAGAAAAGAAGAAAGACATGTTTCAGAGGATTTGGCGTAATAAAATTTGTATAAAAATTCGTTATTTCTGAATTTACATTAATTAAAGCTGGTTTTTGGGTTTTTAGTAAAAAGTGAAGAAACACGTGGTTTAGTTGGTAATACTAACTCCAAGGGGGTTTAAGTAGGAATTTGTATAAAAATTCGTAATTTTGAATTTGTTTTCATGCAATTGGAACTTGAGCTTTCGGTTAAAGATGAAAAACGTGAGTTTAAGAACATTTCTATTTCTAAAGGGGTTAAATATGAAAATCACTCATTTTTTAACTTATATTTATGAAAATTGGTATTTGGTCAGTTGGTAAAAAATAAAGATACACGTGTTTCATGAGTTTTTAAAAATTCCACCCCCAAAAGGGTTAAATGTCAAAATCCGTAATTTTTTAACTGATGTCTAAAAAAAATTAATATCTCAGACATTCGGTTAAAAAGGAAGAGTCATTTTTAGCAATTCCACCCCCAACAGAGTTAAATACAAAACTTCTTCACTTTTGATGTTATATCCAAGACAATTGGCATATGGACTTACTGTTAAAAAAAGAAAATGTATTATAGGATTTTTGAAAATTACATCCACAAGAGGATTAAACAGGGAATGAGTTTATTTGCAATTATGAAAAAAAGCAAAATTTACTCGGATTCGCATTGGGTCACAGTTTTAAAGTTCATGTGTTTCTACTTTTTGTTATACCAAGTTTTGCATTGTTTTTCTGTGTCCCAAAATGGTTGTAGATATGCGTGCGAAGCCGTGGGCAACTGCTAGTTATGTATAAAATGTAACTATAACGTTTCAAATCTACCATTAATTTATTTCTAGAATAAAGTTTATTTTGAATTTTAGTAACATTTTAAATTCATATCTAAAACCAAATTATTAGATTTTAAGATTGTTAAGTTTACTAAATGTTTTTTACACTAAATCACTGTATTGTTTTATATTGAACACTCAACAACAAGTTTTTAAGATTAAATAACAGCTTCCTGACTAATTACTAGGTGCTTTAGTCGATTAATTAGTGGCCTATAGCCCTCTGGATGTACACTTGTATAATTGAGTGCATTTAACGTTATGACTGTGAGCAACTATTAATCATTATTATCAACATTAAAATAGTGAAAATAGCTGCATAACACAGCCATTCGCAATAATAGTAAAAGCCAGAAATTGTATCACAATTCAATTTCCCTCTAAAATAATATTGCTCGAGCACATAAAATTACATCTGCAGTGACATTTCACTTTACTATTAGTTTTTTCGGTAATTTATCTAAGTGTGTTCATTGTACCGTTCGGTTGCAATTTAACTGTGACATTTGTCAGCAATAGATTTCGACGATAACAATGGAGTTATCAGAAAGGTTGCTTTGTTGTTATTTTATACTTGGCTGAGCTTAACAGCCGTCAAATGTAATTTTATAGATACGACCCAAAAACTATAAAATGATTTTCTACCATTCTTCATAAAAATTTTAAAAGTCAAGTATTAAAAGTATAACAGCACAGTTAAGAAACACTTAAATTTTCTGATAGTGCATCCAACCAAGTAAGATGTAGTCGTTTTAGCGTCCATAAATTCTAGTTTAAGCTCTCGTTAAAATGGAAAAAATATCAGTAATAATCAAGAATTTTTGTAGTTTGCATTTCAGGTTTCAAGTAGCTTTAATTTTATGCACTAGTACAAATAATTGCGCTTCACACGTGTATGAACAAGAATTGTTGCGCAAACAAGCCAGTACGTTGTAATACGTCTAAAACCGTTTGAGCATGTAAGAGAATGGGTGATGAGGTTTGGGTATGAATGCACCACTTGCCGCATTACATTTACTTTTAAATTGTATGTGTTTGCTTTGGGTTGTGACTGTGATCGAGTTTTTTGTGTCAGCTACAAAAAACTAAATTTAAAAATGAACATAAATTTAAATTATTATTGCTATGTGGTGAAATTCCGGAAATGTATTTTATATAATATTTATCTTCAAAACCCAATTTTATAAAATTATTTATTTTCAATTTTATTATTATACAAGTCTCAGATATGTTTAAAAATTATTTCAATTTTGTAACTAACCCGGTATCAAAGTATTGTGTTGTTCTTAGAAGCATGTTTTTAATTCCGAGTAAAAAAATTTATTTCATTTGAAACTCAGACAGTGTTTTTTGTTAAAGAATATTTAAATCTTATAGTTGCATATATTTATTTGCACGTTTTGGTCAAGACTTGTTTTGTAACTTGTATTGCTGGTTTCACTCCTTAGGACAAACAGAAGACCCTATTTGTCCAAGTAAAGTAATTCTTTTTTTAATTTGCAATCATTTGGTCGGTTTACACAAAATGAAAATTTAATTCAAAATTAAACTAATTGGAATTAATTTGTCATTTATTATACATTGACAAACATCAAGTTAATCTCGAATTAAAATTTAATTGCGATTAATAGTTTCTGTAACGTCCTAGTTACTGAAACCTATTCATTTTACTATTTAAACTTAATTACCAAAATAATTCATTGGAAAGATTAGTTTAAATAATTATCCCTGCACATCCACCATTTTTGCCATTGTTTCACTAAATGGTTTCAGTTAAGAACAAACTCTTCTAAGAATAGAAGGATTTGAATGGTAATTTATCTAACACAATAATTTGCTTTTACTGTGTCGTTTAACAACTATTATTACAGTTATAAATCACTATAGAAAAATGTATTTATTTTGCTAATGAACATTACTGGAACAATATAAATCAAGATGTTAGCTCTGTTTTGAATAGATGTTTTCGTTGTTTAAATTAAATTAAATTTTTTGACGAAATTACATAAAAACCTATTGACTACATACTTACTTGGATGAGTTAATTTACGTGCAATTTCTATTTACAGATAAAAAATGAAAAAAATTGTTTCGAATAACTATCTCAAAGCATTTCAGCTTTTTATAAGAGTTTGCCACTTGTAAAAAGAAGAAAGATATAAATTTAAAAAATAAATATTTTGCTAAAGGAAAAATGCAACAAATGGAGAACTTGCATTTCGAATAATCTCGGTTAATTATTTTTTGAAATGATGCTTTTTTAACCAACATTTTTCATCTTTTCGTTATACTTGCATTAAGAAACTGTTAAATAATTTACTCTAAAATTGAAAAATTATAACCGTAAAAATTTTTATCTGAGTCTTTTTTTGTTAACTTTTAGTTAATATGTTTTTTTGCAAAATAGATAAATCTGTTGGCAAAATTAAATAAAAATATTAAAGCCCTACACATTTTTTCAGTTTACTTGCAATAACTGACAACTAAATCTATTTATTAACGCGTAAGCGAAATAGAAATGTGATATAAATAATTATCCCGGCGCATCCACCATTTTTGTAGTGCATTAAGACTGTACTTTTCTAAACGTATAAATTTAAATGGTAATCTGTTTTTACAAAGTCTAACTTGCAGTTATACAGAAAATGATGGATTTGCTAAGCAACATTACAATTTTTTATTCGACTGTACCTAACAACGTACATTCCAAGAGAAAAAAATTATTGACATTTTCGTTTGATAGGCTTTTTATTTTTTTAGGGGTGGTCTTTTACAGTTTTTGTTGAAAATCAGCTAAATAATTTACTATTTTTCAGAATTGAAAAAACAGTAATCGTAGTTAGGTTTTTAACTAAATATTTGTTATTTATTTGTCAAACAATAAATAAATCTCTTTGCAAAATTAAATAAAAATGGTAAATTTTCACATATTTTTTTGGTTCACGTGTGAGAATTTTTTTTTAAATTATTAGCATCTCGGCGCATCCACCATTTTTGCAGTGATTCAATAATGTAGTGTTAACTAAGCACAAACTTTTCCAAAAAGATAAATTAGAATAGTAATTGGTCTTTACAGTTTCTAATTTACAAATATACAATTCTGGAAAAACCTAAGTTGTCATATCTTAAAATAATTATTTTGGTAACCAATATTTGAACTTTTTATTCAATTTGCACTCAACTAAACTTTACTTCACTTCAGAAAACAAATCGACATTTTTATCTGAGAGGATCTTTATTTGTTTTAGGCCCAGTTTTATCAGACTCATTTAAATATCCAATAGAGCTATTTTGTAAATAAATACAACACTAACCATTTAACTAACTCTTTTTAGAACTTTATCGTTTATGTAGCGAATAAATTAGCTAGACGAAATAGATCAGTTAAACTGTATTCGGTTGTTTTTTCAATGTTTTTTTTTCTAATCAAAATTTTTGAAGCTTGCATTTATGGTCAAACATTTAACAAGTAAATGAGAGTTATTAGACTCATAAATAATTAATTGATGATTCCAGTTAGACTGCAATTAGTAACGTAATTGTTTTTATTAAAAAGTGTTCAAAAGAGATATTTGATTAGAATAATTATCCAGGCGCATCCACCATTTTTATTGCAATTTGTATTAAAATATGAATTTAAAAGGCAATTTATCAAACTCAATAATGTGTTTTTACAGTATCTAACAACTTCACAAAGAAAAAGGGAAAATATTTTGCTAATGGAAAAAATATAAATTTTTTATTTCAAGTCGTCATATTTTGAGAATTTAATTAATTGAGCAAAAATGTCATATTCTAAACAACGATTTCCAAAGTTTAGAAAAAAATTATAATATAACGTTTTAATTTAAGTCGCCCTTTATTCGTTTTTAATCAGATTCTAGCCCTCTTTGGTTGTTTTTGTTGTTTTTGTCGAGAATTAAATAAATCTGTTGGCGAAATTAAATCCCGACGTCCACTAATTTAAATTTCCGTTAAATTGTGCACCCTCCTTTCTGTGAGAGCAACCGCATCATGTAAAACTTGGGTCGCCCCGTTTTATGTCTCCGATTTGTTTTATTGTGTTGCCGGTTTACAAGCTGCCGCTGACCACCAAACACGAACAATATCTCAATTAATTTTTAGTTATTGTCTTGGTCCCGACCGCTAATAGGGTCGTTTTACAACTCCGGCCGCTTTTGTCCATTGTTTGAAAAACTTTGCTGATTTATATGCGCGAATTTAGATTAGAAGACATCTGTGTACCATTTAATCTCAATCGAAATTATTTAAGAAAAATGAGATGCTGCTTTACGCCCACGCTACATGTGGAAATATAAATTTTTATTTGTTTAGACGCGAATGTAAAAATCGTAAAACGGGAGCGGAATTTAATCAGAGAAATGGATGAAAATAAACAAAATATCAAAATATCGGAAATTGTTTTTCGCATATGGAACGTAAACTATCAAGTATTCAAAAGTATTAACTTAATGAACAATTTTTATTTGGTTCAGAAAGCGATTCTCAAGAAGAGCAAAGAAGGGAGTAAATTAATTTGCAACGCAACAATTTTAATATTTAAATTTGCCAAAGTCTCCGGTTTGTTCTAGTCTAAATAAATTATACTTTTGTGAGTATACACGTAAAATTCATTCCGCTTTATATTTGTTTTGCAAATGAACTGTTTGTTTATTTTAATTTGAAATCGTCAAAAAATTGAAATTACCGCATTTTCTAGCATCACGGGTTGGTTGGTGGTGATTTTTTGTTTCTTGTCGACCCCGACTTGATTGATCGCAATCACGTCCAAGTTTGTGTCTCGGATTAGTTTGTCCAACAGGTGTGGGTGAAGTGCTGATGGATGTTCAAAAACATGGGAACGTATTTGAAATGGGTCACGAAAATTTCCTGCTTTAATAAAAAATTGTCAATAGACACCAAGTTCTCTTTTACTGATGGAAATGAAAAATTATAACCTTACTACCAAATTTTTGATCAAAGTTTGAATAATTTTAAAATGAGTGTTAAAGTGTTTGTTCCCAAATATTAATCAACACATGTTTTGCCTTTATAACGTGTTTCGGTCACTATTTTATTGAGTTTCCAGAAAATCAATAAGCACTCACAACATTCCATTATTTACATTTTCTATAGACAAAATTCTTCACAGTCTTTGCATTTTAGAGGCAGAAACTTTCAACAGACAATAATCTCAGAGTAGAGAATTAAAACTTAGAAATGTTATAGGTACCTAATTATGAGTAGACTCTTCAGTTGAACTAATCTTCTTTTACGGTTGGTGAAATTAGATTTTAGTTAATTATTGAGAGATTTTGGAATGATTAAACATCATATCAAAAAATCCTCTAATCTTTTATACAAATACAACAAATATGTAGTAGAACGTAAATAATACTAAACAATTATTATCTACTTGATGAATTTAATTTAAATTTAATTCAAATTCAAACATACAATAAATTTGTAATTAATTGATATTACTAAAACATTATCGAAGTTACGATTCTAACCAAAATGTGTCAAAAATACCTTTCAGAAAAATAATTAAATTTTTATAAAACCAGTCAAAGTTGGTCGCATATTCATGCAAGGGATGAGTATATGAAATGTTACAATGTAGCTAGTGAACAACCTTTTTTAGTTTTTAAGGTTTAATTTTCCCATTTGTTTTTTTTTTACTTTAAACAAAATTTTATTTTGAATTCTCAAGCTTTGCTTTTGTCATTTACAAATCTCTATTATTTCTGACATACATTTATCAGAACTTGTGCTCTATTTTTTTCAATATAGTTTTAAGATTTTTCCAGTTTTTTAATTCTTGACAGTACTTATTTGTTTACTTTCTCATTAGTATATTTTTATATATTTTTTGTGTTTGAGTTGAATAACTTTCGGCTTGGATTATTTTAACAACTCAGCGTCATTTATTACGTTATTTTTCTTCTCAATAAAGGATTAAATTATTCTTCTTACAAAAAAATAGACTTGTAGAAAGCCTTATAATTTACAAGTCTTACACTAATAGATCTAGGAAAACTTTCACAATACAGTGAAATCTTTCCTAACGTACACCTTCGAATAACGGACACCACATCACAACGGACATTTTTGTAGGAACGTGGCTAAACCTATATTAAAATTTCTACCTCCCATTAGCGGACACCTCTCCACAACTGACAATTAAAGGTTCCCTATCGGTGTCCGTTGTTAAGAAGTTTTACTATAATATTTTTTGTTTGCTGTAAGTGGTATTTTTTTATTTAACATTCGGTATTTAGCTAGATAGTAAAATTTAACTGCCATTAAATCCTTAAAGTCTAAAATTCAAACTCTGCGTATTTCATTGCTGGGAATTTTAGTAGAATTGGGTTGAATTCTAAAATTATTACGGAGTATTTAAGAAATTGTAAAATAAAAATTTTTTTTTGGTTTCTAGATAATTAAGAAATAAAATAGACTATAAATATTCTGCAAAACACAGACAAAAACGATCATATAAGATGATAGAATTATATGGTTTCATGGAAAAAACGAGATCAGAAAAATATAAACGGTAAAAAACAATTATTCAGTTGCAAAAAGTCTAACGCTTTTGCAATTTAGAAGCCGTAAGAGTAAAACATACAGAAAATGGACAGAAATGTTTTAAATATCAGATTTTCTAGCAGTCAAAATTAGTGTCTATACATGGAGTAAAAGAGAAAGTTATTTTAAATTAAAAATCATTTTTATATTCAAACACACATTTTTAGGATTCAAGACATACAGCTGACAAACTTGGTCTGTTTTACGGTATTTTTACAGTTTCAAAAAGGACAATGTTTCGTTTTGTGTTGTGGATGTTTCTGTGTATTTTAGACACTTTTATTTTAAGTAGAAAAGATCAAAAGTAAGCAGTTTTTTGGGGATTTTTTTATACAAGATTCAAATTAAAAACTCATTGCTTCTATTGGTCTTTCTAACCCCCTGTTTCTTGAACGATTTATCAATAGAAAATTTTGTCTGTTGGATAGTTGCTAAGGTAGAGATGATCTGATTAGTGTTTCTATAGGAATTATAGAACCGATAGAATTTATCTAAGGTAGAGTTCCTACACTATATTGGGAGAGTTGCGACACTAAATGTCAATTTTCGAAATTTTGTTTCATATACGTCCGTTGGAATGTGTAAAAACACAAATCGGGATAGAAGTCAGTGGTGTTACACTTCAAATTTGGCGAAAAAATAAATAAACTTGTCAAAAAATGTTTTCGTTTTTTGTTGACTAACTGCGTTTAGAAATGGTCTAGACTGACAGTCGTCGTCAATTCACTGTTTTTCTTGATATGAACTCCAAATTTTAAAAGAGATGTCTATGTAAGTACAAGAATTTTACGTCTAAACTCTTCATCATAAACATTTTGAACTTTAGATTTTGTTTCAAATTATAAAAGATATTGGAATTCACGATTTTTTTACGTTTGTTACACGAGAAAACCTTCAATTTAATTTTTTGGGAAATTTAAAAAGACAACGGGAAATATAAAGAAAGGGTTCTTGATGACCATTTTTTGGGATGAGATGTTTAACTAAAAATTGTGACTGAAGGAAAAGCATTTTTAGCATTGAAGTATGTTTTAAATTATGTATTTAATACAAAAATAAGTATCAAAAAATTTCAGAAATGTGGACATTAATATTTGTAGGTGTTCAATGGAGTGTTATACTAAAAAATGAAAATTTTTATATGGATAGCCAACAACAAAATAGGCGACCCATATTTTTTTATTTTAACCAAAGCTCAACCGTTTTTGAGAAAAATAATTGAAAAGGTGAAAATTCCTGGCCTGACGTCAGCAATGTTTCTTTTTGAATCAGCCAGTCACAGAACTTGGGATAGAAAACTTGCCAACAAAGATAGCTGAAAAAACGTACGTTTTTTTTTTATTTTTGCCTCTGTTATTTTACATACGGCTTCAGATGTGCTGCAGGAGCAGTCATTTTACCAAAACACAAACTCCTGCAAAATATTAGCACACAACACAGTCACAATCGACAACGCACGGCTTTGATGTTTGTATTTGACGTTTACCAGCACAAACGTAGGTCGTAGCGTTAATTATATGCAGCGAAAAACTGACGAATCATTAGTCGAGACATTGCTTACGTCACAGCGCAAATTTTCTATTATTACTAAAAAAGTACCGATTTAAAAAAACTCAGACCGATATTACTAGACATCATTTTGTGTCTACTTTCAGAATCTACAATTTCCAAAAACTTTTACTTTCGAGTATAACACTCCATTATTTTCTTTTTTTAATAATAATCCCAGAATTCCAACTTTTTCTACGTCCCTGGTCAAATATGACGTAAAATTATGTCATTTTATGCATTTGAAAAAAATTAAAACCTTGAAATTATTTTCGACATAAACCTTTAACATAAGTTACTAACAAAAAAGGATAGAAATACGAGAATACCTTATCTATATAATACAAAATTGGCTTGGTTTGATGTCAGTGTCCCAACTCTCCCAATAAAGGAACTCTAATCTAAGGTTAACTCGTTCAAGTAAATCAAGGGTTATTCGTACAAATATTTTTTTTAATTCGGTATTACGAAAAAGTTTAAACTGGTCAAAAAAACAAAATTAGCAGAAATAAACGGCCCTCAAAATTAAAATCTGCACCAAAAACTCAGTAGATACTTTTTGAATTTTCTCCAGAACGAGAAGTGTCGATAACAATAAAGCACATAACAATGTCAATTAAAATTCTCAAGATTTTTTCAAAGGAAATCAAAAAAGAGACCTGGTATTTCTTTCACTAACATTTTGCCTGGAGTAGGATTTTTTGCTCAAAAGTGTTATTTTAAAACTATTTTAGAAATACGTCTCGGAATGTGTAAATTTTAAGAAAAAATCTCTAGCAAATTGATTACCGTTAAGTTAACAAATAACTTTTCAATCGGCTAACCATTATGATTTCGTATTCAGTTATTAGTATAGTTTTCAAAAATGAGCAAACCGCGCAATTCCCCTCAACCACACGCTTAAAATTTTCGCCGAAATTTATAAAACAAACACGCCTTCCTCCGCTTTCACGAATTCTCCACTTAACGAGCAAAACGACGAAAAGAGCAAAACAAATACAACCGTTAATGACCAGTATTAATATAAATATTCGGCGCAGTATGGCTTGACGTAATTAACTGTTATTTTAAATTGTTTTAATTAGATCTGGGACGCAGGTATTTTACCCGTTCTGTGCCTTGGGGGAATTCGCTTTACTTTCATCGAATCAATTAGAATGATTAGTGTTTGTCGACAGTACGGTCCTGTTTATCGACACAGTGTCAGACGATAGGTCAACTTACCTTGTAATAACATGCTTACTTGGGGTGCATATTAAATTTACTCAAATAGTACACCTAAATGCACTCAAAATAATTAGGTAGTGATTATGTACCGCCAAAGACAAATACGATATGGCAAGGGCTGAGTTAATTTCAGCTTTGACCGTTTAATTAACGACGTCCCGCGGTTTTAATCAAATTTCGCTACACCACGGACCTGGAGCGACAACAACAGGACCGGATTCAGGACGGTCGCTTTCATTAGCACTTGCATAAATTGCCTACTAGAGATAAGTGACTGAGAATTAAGGCAATCTTAGGGAAATGGACGTGGAATAAAACATGACTTTGTTTAGTTGAGCTTCTTCATGTACAGGATGGTCCGGAATAAATATTCGGGATTAAATTTGAAGGCAAACATTAATTTCAATTTATTTGACATTATTTATTATCTGGCACAACGGTTACCAGTTTTTGGTGCTAAAGTTCACAAGTAACAATTAAAAATGAATTGAATGGACATCAACAAAAAAAGAACATTATATATGTTTTTTCATGGTAAAATGTGAACGAGTTACATATTTTTTTGTTAACGTTTCGTGTTCAATTGCCAACTATAAACAGGGAAAAAATAAACGCTAGGTAAAAAACAGAAAAAACAACAAGAGCTCTATAAGGGTTTGTTAGGTTATAATAGTTTTAAAAGTAGCATCATTACTTTTGCTTAGTAAATTTTGACTTGAAACTATTTTGTCACTAACATTTAGGTAGATTATTTTTATCTAGTCACAGACCTAGCATTTATGTGTTTTGCCTAATATTGACAATATTTTACTTAGCAAACAAAGATTATTATTAACTTAGCTGTTTATTACTATCCATTATAAACTTTGAAAATCAATAATACTATTTATATAAGTATAAATTCATCCAACTAAATAAGACTATTTTAGAAGTTTTATTTCTATATATGATGAAGCAGCTAAAGTTCTGAATATACTTAAGCAATACAGATAGATGGTTTGATTAAATATATATAGAAAAGTTATGATTTGCTAATACGAATGTTTTCCTAAATGTCCTGACTTGACATTACTTATTTAATTATGTAGTTTTTATGTTATAATTCTATGCGTTTACAAAGAAAATACTATTTTGACAACTGTTTGGCATTTCTCAATACAAAAATTTAGATTATTTTTAACAGATTTAAGCAATTTTACATCTTGTTGACTCTAATTCGAAGAATAAAATGTTGTTTTCAACTCGTTTTCATGTAAATCGGTCCATTTACTTTCACTCGTGGTTTGAGAATTCACTCGTGAAAGAAAACGTCCGATTTACACCCAAACTCGTTAAATAATAGTATATTAAGTTTTATTAGTTTTAGCCAGAAGCTAAAACTTGGTTATCTACTATAAAAGTTTTGTGATTTCTTCTATATACAATGTACTATATATATATATAGCACATGAATACCAAGTTAGAAAACGAGCCGTAGGAGAGTATTTTATGCTATTTTTAATACTTTGCGCCTCCTTTTTTCTTATTGTAATAAAAAAAATGTTGTCTAGGGAATTTTGTGTCAGTTGGTAACGGTAATAAATAATAAATATAAAGAAGAAATGATGATTAAATCGATCATACGTGTATTCCACGCATTATTGATGAAACTCTTGAAAACTAAATATCCTTAAATCTATTCAAGTACACTGTACTTTAATGAGCCATAAACGACTCCTACTGACAGACGTAAATAAACATATTATAAACGGAAAGTATGAAAATAACTATTGTCATTCGGAAAATAATCACTTTATGTACTTTTTGTGTTTGATATAAGTAGTATATACTGGTGTATTGTTATTAGTTCACTGCTGACGTTTTTGACGTGTTCTACAAAATATACTACCTTTTTCATTAGACAAATATAAATATGATTATTGATTGATAAGTATTATTATTATTATTAGCTGTTTCAAAACAATAAAAACGCCTTCGTTGCATTTTACCAAATTGTTTCTTTTAATAAGAATGACAAAAATGTAAAACAGTTATTAATGATTAGATCTCTATAAATTACATAGGCTATTAATTTTTTAGAAGTGCGTGAATAATTTATACCAAGTGATTTTGGGAGAAAATGCGACCTTGGCGTTTTTGTAGTTTTGAAACAGCTAATAGAATGTTACATTTTCCACATAAATCTAACTGATTTGAAAATGCTTGTTTCTTAACTTTTAGTCTCTAATTCAGTGTCAAATTCTAAGCGTCGTTCTTCTAAGCCCAATTTTCTTTTTTTTCTAGTGATGATTCTATCATCCAAAACATATGCTTTTACTCACCTCAGTTTTTTGAATATTCCGTAGAGTTGCTGTTTTGATTTTTTCTATTTTAAACATTTATTTTTTCCGACATTTGCCAATTTAATTGGTTATTATTAAAATTTACTTACCACACAATTTAACTTAATAGACCTTTGAGTAGAGAATTTGTTTTATTTTTTAGTTCTGTTTGTTTAGAAATGTCATGGATGGAAATATTCTCAAACTTTTTAGGTAGAAATTTAACTAGGTAAGTGTCTTTTATTTCTTTATACAATTAACTTTTAAGTTCTTCCAACCATAAATTGTTGTTGGGCTTAAATTTCTTGACAAATTATTAATTCTTGTAATAAAATGATACTTTTGTGACAATACTTTTTCTTTTACAAACTTTATCTGATAGAACTTTATTATTTTTTTATAAAAGTTTTTAACATATCACTTTAAGTTTGAGGAACCGTTTAAAATTGGTTTGTGTAAATGCAAACCCTTTTTTTTTGGTGAAGTGGAGAATCAAACCAACTCAAATGCAAATTTTTCATACAGAAAATTGTCTAAAAATTTTGATTGTTTATTATCCCCAACTACCAATTTTTGAGATGTCGGTCAAAATTGGTTCCTCAAGATAAGTTTTTGTTGGAGTAAGAAATGAGTGATTTATTTTTTTTTTATTGAATTTAAGCAGTTGGAAAAATTGATGGTGTAGTTTTTCTTATGTAAAATTAAAGTATTCTGAAAATGTTTATATTTTTTGTCTACAACCGATAAACTAGGTTTGAGTGCCTGGTTTAGTTTGTTTGTCAATATCCAAGCACTTCAAATCGTATAGTTTTTTTTGACAAAATTGAGAATTGAATCAACTTAAATGTAAGTTTTCTTTAAAGAAAAATTGCCTGAGGATTGTTTTTATTCTACTTCTGTAGCTAACGGTTTTTAAGATACTGGATAAAATTTGATTTTTCGAGAATAGTTTGCTTTGGAGGTGAGTACTTTTATTTTTATTTATTAAAGTTAAACATTTCAGATAATTGAGACTTCAGCTTTTTTTTGCTCAAGATTATTCAAAGATTATGAGGAAACAATTAAAATTTTGTTTGCGAAGCAATGAAAACTTCTGAAGGTATGCATTTTCCGCAAAGTGGAGAATAGAAGCGTTGCGTTTTGGACACTGATCGTAGATTTTGATTAAAAAAACAATGTTAATTTATTATAAACATTGAAAGAAAAGTTGTGTTTATCTATGGTTGAATAAAGTTTACTTGCCCGGCGCATCCACCATAATCGCAAGGTATCAATAATAAAACGGACACGGTACATAATTTTTCTGAATATTATTAAATTTGCTTAAAAAATTAAAAAAATGTTATTGCATTCAAAGTTATAGAAATAGTTCTACTTGGTGCTGGTTTGGCAAAGACAAAGATTTTTCGAGATTAGTTTGCTTCGGAGGTAAGTACTTTTATTTTTTTTTATTGAAGTTAAACATTTTAGATAATTGAGACTTTAGCTTCTTTCTGTTTAAGATTATTTAAAGATTATGAGGAAACAATTAAAATTTTGTTTGCGAAACAATGAAAACTTCTGAGAGTATGCATTTTCCGCAAAGTACAGAATAGAAGCGTTGCGTTTTGGACACGGATCGTAGATTTTGATTAAAAAAACACTGTTAATTTATTACAAACGTTGAAAAAAAAGTTGTGTTTACCTATGGTTGAATAAAGTTTACTTGTCCGGCGCATCCCCCATAATCGCAAGGTATCAATAATAAAACGGACATGGTACATAATTTTTCAGGATATTATTAAATTTGGCTGAAAAATTTAAAAAAATTTATTGCATTTAAAGTTATAGAAATAGTTCTACTTGGTGCTGGTTTGGCAAAGACAAAGATTTTTCGAGATTAGTTTGCTTCGGAGGTAAGTACTTTTATTTTTTTTTATTGAAGTTAAACATTTTAGATAATTGAGACTTTAGCTTTTTTCTGTTTAAGATTATTTAAAGATTATGAGGAAACAATTAAAATTTTGTTTGCGAAACAATGAAAACTTCTGAGAGTATGCATTTTCCACAAAGTGGAGGATAGAAGCGTTGCGTTTTTGACACAGATCATAGATTTAGTAAAAAAAACAATGGTAATTTATTACAAACGTTGAAAGATAAGTTGTGTTTATTTATGGTTAAATAAAGTTTACGTGCCCGGCGCATCCACCATAATCGCAAGGTATCAATAATAAAACGAGCACGGTACATAATTTTTCTAAATATTATTAAATTTGGCTAAAAAATTGAATAAATGTTTTTGCATTCAAAGTTATAGAAATAGTTCTACTTGGTGCTGGTTTGGCAAAGACAAAGAATTTTCGAGATTAATTTGCTTTGGAGGTAAGTACTTCTATTTTTTTTTATTGAAGTTAAATATTTCAGATAATTGAGACTTTAGCTTTTTTCTGTTCAAGATTATTCAAAGATTATGAGGAAACAATAAAATTTTTTTTTGCGAAACATTGAAAACTTCTGAGAGTACGCATTTTCCGCAAAGTGGAGAATACAAGCGTTGCATTTTGGACACAGATTGTAGATTTTGATTAAAAAAACAATGTTAATTTATTACAAACGCTGAAAGAAAAGTTGTGTTTATCTATGGTTGCCCGGCGCATCCACCATAATTGCAAGGTATCAATAATAAAACGGACACGGTACATAATTTTTCTGAATATTATTCAATTTGGCTGAAAAACTAAAAAAATGTTATTGCATTTAAAGTTATAGAAATAGTTCTACTTGGTACTGGTTTAGCAAAGACAAAGATTTTTCGAGATTAATTTGCTTTGGAGGTAAGTACTTTTTTTTTATTGAAATCAAATATTTCAGTTCAAGATTATCCAAAGATTATGAGGAAACAAATAAAATTTTGTTTGCGAAACAATGAAAACTTCTGAGAGTATGCATTTTCCGCAAAATGAAGAATAGAAGCGTTGCGTTTTAGACACAGATCGTAGATTTGGATTAAAAAAACAATGTTAGTTTATTACAAACGTTGAAAAAAAAGTTGTGTTTATCTATGGTTGAATAAAGTTTACTTGCCCGGCGCATCCACCATAATTGCAAGGTATCAATTATAATAAGACGGACACAGTACATAATTTGAGTATTATTAAATTTGGCTAAAAAATTGAAAAATCTTTTATTACATTCAAAGTAATAGAAATAGTTCTATTTGGTGCTGATTTGCCAAAGACAACAACGCAAAAAATTGGTTCGCACGTTCTTTAACAAAATTCACATGTGCTTATTTTTAAATTTTAATTACCTCCTCCACCATTACATTAGTAAATGTTAGTTTTACAAAGAGTCCATCACTGTAGGGCCTGCAGTGTATTTTGCTTTTAATTATACCTTCACAATACCGGCTTAAAACTTTGCATACGTTTGTCTGAATTTACTCTAAGCAAACGTATGTAATTGATGTAATTAAACTCGAAAACACACCAAACTGTTACTTCCGGCATTATTCTCCATCTATAAATAAATTCAGCATGTTTTGAAAATACTTGTGCAAGTTGTTGTCAACAAGTAGCAAGTTTTGATCATCTGGAAACCGTTGACACATTCAGCATTATGGTAAATTTACTCGGCAATAATAGGCAAGCTCCATAAACTTGAGTGCCATCGAAAGATAGTTTACAACTGGACCCTCATTAAAGTTGGAGATCTTCCAAATGCCACCGTTAACCCTCTCTACCTTTGACAATGTGAAACTTTACTCTTCGTTGTTTGTCACGAATAATTCTGTATCAATTCTAATTTCGTCTGGTCTATTGTTTTCGTCACTCAGTGGGACGTATTTAATTAATTAAGATCTCTTCCTCCCTTTACCACTATTTCCTAGTCGAATATAAATGAGTCTGTGGCCTGATTAAAGGTGAACGGAACTGTCAAAGCTCTTGTCCTTTGTGTATCTGATTAACTGCTTGTTTGGGGTGCAGATTGTGAAACTCGAACGGATGACCGACACAAGAGGTCGCTTTAAACAATATCTCTTGTCTGATTTGTTTGGTATCTGTCTCGAAGATTGACACTTGATTATAGGGGATGAGATTGGTGCAATTAGCTTGATTAGTGGGGAGGGTGGTGGGGAGCGAACGTACATAATACTAATCCGAATCTATCATAATTTATGCCAGTCATTTAGCGATCAACATTGTTAACGTGCACAGATGATGATTTATTCAGACGCCGTCATCAATTAAAATTGATAATAATGGCGACGGAGGGACCTCCAATCGGGGCCTGAGTGTATGGTTTCGCAAAATTAATTATACTTCATCTCGTGAAGAGTTTCCTGCTCTACTTATAATTAGCTGCTATATACTGCGTTATAAAAGACATTTTAGCCAGGACGAAGCGCATTCATTAAGGCACTCGCGGCTAATTTTCACAACACTTGACTCTTATGTCTGCTTGGAATACACCGTATGGCCCAGTCTCAACCAACAAGTCAATTGATTCACAGAATTAACTAAGTTGCAACAAAGGTGTTTGCAAAAAAACATTTGGTGTTATTGCCGGTTAACTTTTCTTAAAAGCTTTTATTTATCTTGCTTGTGGCTTGTCCGCTTGATGTTTTACAAGTGGATCCGAACTAGCTGAAATTTTGCACACATACGTAGTCTCCTTAATATTGTACAGGGTGTTTGCGAATTTGAAGCGTTCCTTTTAACACGAGATACTATGCATTATTCTTAAGAGTTGTAGCCTAAATCGTCTTAATAAAATATTTTTAATAACGAAGATAATTTTTAGTTTTCCAAAATCATTAGTCCGGTCCTGTCTAACTACCGTTTTGAGATGAACGCTTCAAAATAGTCTACATTATTATTTTGGATACCATTGTAATAGTGAGCCTTTCCGATGTAACAGTTTTTGTTGATTACGCCAATGGTCCTTTGATTTTTTTTAATCTGAACAGAGTCGTCTTTCAAAATTTCAAAAAAAGAAGTTATTGTATCTTCGTTATCGTCAACATTTTACTGAGGTGTTTTAGTGTAAAACTCTTAAGAACAATGCATGCTAGCACCTCTCAAAATGAACGCTTCAACAATTAACAATTTCTTGGTTGCTAATTTAAATACAAACTTGGAACTACCACGATTCGATGGAGCAGAAAAAATATTACAAGCTTTTGGGTTTTTTAAAAATAAAACCACAGGAGCAAGGATATTATTACTAAAAAATATTTATTTTTGTCAGACAAAAATATTTTTGCTTACAGCTTAAGAGTTTAAATTTTCAAAAAGCTTTGGGTGCAGTTAGATAACCCTAGTAATACTGCACAATTAACTCAAAACCGTTCTCAAAGCTTTTTCTTTAGACGGTCTACTTTATTAAAAGATTTAATATAAGTTGCTTTGTCGCTTGTCTGCCTGTTATTTTGCGAATAGAGCGGAAAAAATAGAAATTTTGCACACATCCTTAATTTACTTTAAGTAACAACTTATAAACAATACACAATTATTGGTTCTGCGGTTTTTTAATTGAAATACAAAATTGAAACCAACACCATTCGATGGATCAGAAAAAATCCTACAAGCACTTACGGCACAAAAATATTATTATTAAAAAAATATTGCCAAAACTTGAAAAGGATTATTAGGTTTTATAAGATAAGAACATTTTTCTTTAAAGCTTAAAATTCTAAATTACGTAAGAGCTTTGGGTATAGTTGGATTTCAAAGCTTTATCTTTAAACGGTTTTTCTAAGAGGTTTTACGAGTGTATAACTTGTTTTGTTGTATTTTGGGGATGGGTCTGAACAAGCTGAAATTTTGTACACACACTTAATCGTTGTGATATTAAAGTTATATTTTGTTTAAATAACAATTTATAAACAAATAACAATTGTCAGTCTCTCGATTCCTAATTGAAATACAGAGTTGAAACAATCACGATTCCGATGGAGCACAAATAAATCTTCAAGCTTTCGAAGTTTTTAAGAGTGAAACTACAGAAACAAAGATATTCTTATTAAAAAAATACTACTAAAAACTAAAAAAATATTTATCATATTGCCGAATCTTAATCAACAACCATATAAAAATATGTCTTAATCTATTGTCATTTAGAAAAAAACTGTGTAGCTAAATTTTTCACTGGGTCTGCGAAACGTTTCACAACAAATACCAAAAAAAAGTCAATTTAAAATTTTTTTAAAACGCTTTTTTAAAAATCTAAGAAAGACCTCGGTCACTTTTTGAACAAAGTTTAATTTCATCCAATTTTGTTTTTAACTCTTTGATTGTAACTTCACTTATATTCGTAGTGTTTTGAAAAATATAAGGGGGTATATATCGATTAAATTTAAATTTATCTTTATTTCTTTTGGTGTTGAGAATTTATTGGTTTATTGGAGTGTGTTTTTTGTTTGCTTCTATTTTACCTTTAGTTAGCTAGTTTTTTGTCAATGCTAATGCTTTTGAACTTACACAAAGTTATTAGATGGGCTAGGAACAAGTGCGCTCTTTGGCAACTTAGCATTTTGTATTTTAATGGTATATTAATATTACTTTAATTTAAAAAAAATTAATATTACTTTGCTTTCTGTAAACCAATTTTTAAAAGAGTAATTTTTCCGGATATTTAGAGTTATTACTGAAGCTGAAAGAGTAATGACAATTAACAATTTCTGATAAAGTAGACAATGATATTTTAAACTATAGTATACTTATAAGTATAAGTGGAATTGATAGTCATTATAATAAAAAATTATTAAAAAGATCCCATTTATACTTTTTTTGGGTTATGTTGCCATGGGCGCTTTAAATTAGATTAGATGCTTAAATTAAATTTGAGTTGAAAGCAACTAAATTTTTATACAACTCGCCCGTAGTTTTGTTGTTTTATCACATCACATTTTGAATATTACACGACCACATCTTACGGAGTATTTTTCTTAAAATAGGAGAAATGTTTGCTTTCTGTTAAGTTTACCTAAAACGGTATGTTTTTTGCCAAATATTTTTTTCACATATCAGCGTCACACCTTGTGAGCTATCACAAAAAACTAAACAAAGATATCTCTCTGCCAGTAGAGACAGTTGAAGTTGATAGTTCAAGTTATGCGACTTGAAAGTAAACACTTTTTGAAAAATCATGAAATTAAGCAATGAGCCCACAATAAGCATATTCTTGGCATATTTTTTTAAATTTTGACTGTGCCGTGGATGAGTTTGGAAACAGCAAATTGCTAATACTACATTTTACACAAGCAAAACTTTGTGCACTTCCTACAAATTAGACAAATTTAAAAAAACAATCGCATCGAATCCAACGCTTGTCACGGAAGTACCATACCTCTAAAAATTTGGAAAAATTGGTCTTGTAATTCTTTCCAAAATACAAGTGTTTTGAGGGTAGTGACAAATACTCTGAAAAGTTAATAAAGGCTGTTCTAGTAGACAAAAGTGTTTTTTTATATTAGGCCCTACAAAAAGAAATTAGCACTCATATTATTCAAAATTAGTAAGATTTGTTTTATGTATTTAAGTCTTTAACATCTATATTTTTATGTAAGTTTTTTTGTGTACATTGTACTTTCTTCCTGCATAAAATTTAAGTTTTGTCTCACCGCAATATTCCAACATTTACTAAATCCTGTAACTACTCAAGGCAATACTTCGCAGAGTACTACTTAGGTCTACTTTAGTTTATTATAATATAACTCCAAATCTAGTCGTGATAGATTATTTTAACTGATGTATTTTCATCTACTTGAGTAAATCAAACGTAGTACATATAAATTTATTATGGTTATAACAAAGGGATTTTGTTTAACGAGCATAATGTTTGCTAATACGAATGAGCGCTGAGACAGGATTTGCAAATTATGCGAATTAAACAATAATAGGCTTTTTGTAACGTATTACGTTTAAGTGTATAATGTACTACTCTTATAATATCAAATTCTCTTTATTTTTGAGTAATTGACGGATTCGCTAAAAAAACTCTTTGCCATTTACATTTTCCATTAAGTAGGTTTTATCTGACATTCGTTCAGTTTTATTAATCTTCCTCTACTTAGATTATTATAAAAAAAAGCTTTAGGCTGTAAAAATGGACGAGCACTCATCATTTGAAATAATAAAATAATCAATAAAATATGGTTGAAGTTTAAAAGAGAAAGTGATATACTCACATGACACCACAATTTAATTCATCAACGGGTAAAAATTATTTTGTATTAGAATTTCACGAAAAATTTACATGTGAATTTTAACTTTGTGTTACGAGAAAGTTATTAGAAAAAAAAACTGGCGATTACAATTTATCTCAGCTTCTACATCGCTTTCTTATTTTTATCGTTCCAATATCTCGAAAGCTCCATTTGTAAGTGCCCATGCACATCTTGAAGGTAATAGGAAGTGACGTCGACCGATATGAGACAAGTTTAATAACAAGTCACGAGTTAGGAGCTCGGTAGTTAGATGACGTTCTCGATTCCCTGTTGGATGCATGCATGATGTGCGATGAACGATGAATTTAATAATGTCCCTTGACACTTAAGGCTGCGGTTTGGCACGACGTCCTTTAGAGATAAAGCGTCAAGACGTCGACACCACGCGTGCTTTTTGCACCCTCTCTATTACAGAAAAAAAAACAGTGTTTCGATCGATTTGTAATTAAGAATCAGTTTGTATCAAAGGGAATCTTCGTTTTGTTCGTTTATTGTTCCGCTGTGTAATTTATGTTGAACAGGTATTGGTTTTTTCCGTATTGTTGTTGTTATTGCATCGTTTTTCTCGATTGTGTCCTTAATTTATCGTCTTCGTGCACGGCTGAATGCTGATTGTAACGGATCCGGAAATTGATAGACAATTAATTGTGAAAAATTTGACATTGTTGGGTGCAGTATCTGTTCAAGCCGATAAAATCTAAGTGTTTTTGTCTTGGCAAAAATAAATACTTTTGGCAACTTGCTAGACTTTTTTATCGGCAACTTTTAAAAGCTTTTATTAAGCTCTTAATGGTCCTTTGAAGTACTTTATGGGCCTTGCAGAGATTCATCATAAAGTATACGGGCTATCTACTCTTATTTATGGATTTCGGGACTATTTACGATTGCGTTTGTTTTTGCGGGTTATCTCAAACTGGGTGTTATCATTATTTAATATCAATTTTGTCACGGCTTGTGCGCCATGAGATCAAGATGAATTACCGAAAAACCTCCACAATGTTGTGTTCTAATTACAAAAAATCTAAATCCAACTTTGTCAGAAATATGTTTCTTTCAAAACTAACAAAATTACAGATGTCACGTTGTGGCTCCATGTCTCTTCCTTTTTTTGTTGTTGGTATCAAATTGGTGTAATAAAATTATACAAACGACTGTTTCTCTGGAAATAGGTGGTGCGAATATGGTTTTTATGCGGCTTTACTTACACCCGTTTACACCCTGATAAGATTAGAATAAGACGCGTTTACAATTTTTTTGTTCAAAAATTGACCCAATAAATTTTCTGCAACTTCCTTGAAATGTGAATTTATCAGTATTTGCGTTTTGTTTACAAACTCCACTCGTAACTCACCCAAGCCGTAATTATTTGGCGAATTATCTAAGTGCCCAAAGTGTCGTTAATTTACATAATGTGGAGCAGCATCCACTGCGGTTTAATTCCAGTTACCGTTTATAAAACTTTCATCATAAGCACATCGTGTGTGTAGTTGGTGAATGCACCTTTTGCTGCAACGCCACTCATGTGTCGATGCGATGCATATTTGACAGGCGATAGATATGCTTTGATGTCAGTCCATTGGAAAATCGCAGAAATATGCGCGAGTTTTATTGTGTTAGAATGTTACGATTTTGTGTGAGCACAAA
Organism: Tribolium castaneum; assembly: GCF_031307605.1. Classification (NCBI taxonomy): domain Eukaryota; kingdom Metazoa; phylum Arthropoda; class Insecta; order Coleoptera; family Tenebrionidae; genus Tribolium; species Tribolium castaneum. Next base: position 10,845,800 of record NC_087399.1, on the reverse strand, counting down.
GCCACCAAGCTTTATTCGGTCGTGTTCCGTCTATTCACGCTAACGTTGATTACAAAATGAAACTTAAATGCGCAAAAAATGTGCAAAAACAAAAATGGATGAATTCACTGGGAATGTACACACAAAAGATCAAATCTTTCACAAACTGGTCGCTAGTTGAATAATTCTATTTACTTCATCCATTCACAAAACCTGACAGTTTTCACTCAGTCTAAGTGACAAACCTCAAAACTTAGATGTGTTAACTAAATAATCTTTGCATGTTTTTCTTTTGTGAAATGTTTCAAAAGGCAACAGGCAAGTTAGTATTTTTATATTTTGTTTTGTTTATTGTCTTAAAATTTAAAAACGCTTAGCATTTGAGAATTTTCGTTAGTATTTTTGGTTCCTTCCAAAAACATTGTACCACTTTATGGAAAAATAATTTTCTTGTTCGCACTGATGCATACGTTTCTTGAGTAATCACGTGGTCAAATTACTGAGCTAATTTTATTCACACTGAAGCAAAATTTACGCACAAATTATTTTTTTATTGTTTTAAAAAGTCCGAACAGGTCGACATTATTTTTGTAAATATTACTTTTGAGACACACTGATTGTTGAATATTAATATAATTTAAATTTTTTTAAAGACAACCCACATTTTGGTTTAGTATTTTTGATAATACACTTTTCTTAGTTTTTCTGATAATAATATTAATAATGAAACAAAAAAATATTAAAAACAAAACCAAACAAAATCAGTATTGACGATAACATACAAAAGGCTTCATCTTTTTGTTCTTGTTTATTTTATAAAAACCAATTGTTTATTATGTACAGTGTGTTTCACATAATTTTACGAGGCCAGCGCCTAGTGTACCTACGCTTCCAAATATACAAAAGTCATAAAACATTAGATACAAAAAATACACATTTCATTGTTTAATTTTTTGAAACACATGGCAGTAATTGTCAGACTAATGACTATTTCATTAATAGTCATAAAATAATTATCATGTGAATAGACTAGAGAAGACACCAATTTTTCAAAATTTGCAATTGAGGTTGGATCGGAATATGTATTGTTGGCATTTTACAAGCGTAGGCGTTGTAAAATTATGTGAAGCATCCTGTATTTCTTGTAATACTATATAATTATCTTGAAAATATTTAATACAAAACGTAAACAAAAAAACTATACACAATTATAAAATAAAGTAGGTAAGAACAGAAAATAATTTCCTTTTTGTAAAATTATCAGCAACTTTTGAAATGTCTTTATATTATCTTATTTTTAATTCCTTTTTTCCTAATTGCCAGTAAGAGCGTATTTTATTAATTAAAAATGTAGCATTTATTTTTTTTGAAAAATCATTTTTGTGTTCAGTTATTTTTTAAAAAGTTCTCAGACAGGTCGATATAATTATTTTAAATACTACATTCTGACAACATAAGAATATTTATGACGCATAGGTTGATTAGTAATAATGTTTTTTTTTTTTTGAGAAAACCCTCATTTTGGTTTAGTATTTTTGGTAATTCACGTTTCTTTATTTTTCCAACAATAATAATAAAACAAACAATATAAAAAATAAAACGAAATAAAACAAAACATTTTATACATTTTTTTTAAATAAATAATAATAATCTTGAAAACATTTAATAGGAAAACTAAATAAAATAAAGTAAAGAAATAATTATCACACCTTCTTATAAAAGAAAGTAGGTAAGGAGAGGAAAGAAAATCTTTCGTGTAAAATTATCGGCAACTTTTGTAATGTTTTTATTTAATTATTTTTTATTTATTTTACCTAAACTTGAATCAATAATGTCAGCATGTAGCATATAAAAAAAAATTCCTATAACAAAAATTAAATTTTCTGCGTGACTTTTGGCTGTCTGCAAATAAGTAATTCTGCTTACAGTAACTAATACAAAAGTTTCATATCTCTAGAAGCTGATTTTTTCTTATTAGTGTTTTTCTGCAACATTTATTACGCATTTTGATAAGAAAAAGATTTTTTGATAAAGGACAGTGATTTCAAACACTCTAATCCAAAACACATAAAGTACTACATCAAGTCAGTGTTAGTCAATTTGAAGTTGGCGAACATATTCCCAAGAGTTTGGAAAGTTTTCCAAAGTAATTTTAATTTTATTTGCATTGTAGTTTCGTGTGAATTTAATTCGTAATTTATTCTAGTGAAGTGCAGACATAAAATGCAAGATCTGCATATAAAGTCTAATTAAAAATTAAAATTTTTATATTCAGGTAAACCAGACGTCAGCAAAAAGTATTTTTCATTTATGTGTATTAAAAACTAATGATCGTACAGAGGTTACCATTTGCTATTGCATGCTCACTATTTTTCTGTAAAAATAAAAATATAGAAGATAAAAATATTAGATATTAAAAAAAATATTTATACTGTTATTCTCATACATGAATGATGATTTGGAGCAAAAAATTCTTATAAAAATTTTGAGAGCACCAAAATTACGTTTATTAAAATTTTTTATTTTTACTTATTTATTTGGCAACATTTTTACAGAGATTTTTTTGCACAAAGCAAAAATTCAAGCATTGCTTGTTCGCAAATTACACTAGATATAACAGTTGTTTGCAAATACTTAGTAGTAATGAATTGATTAATTTCAATTTCAATTATACGGAATTGGAGAAAAATTCTGAAAAAATTGTTAGACATAGAGACAAATATAAAGTATTTAATAGCAAACTCGGAATGAATTCTGTGCGGTTATTATTATTGTACTTTTAGTAGACTCACCCTGTAGGTGAAAGAGCCTACAGTTACGAGTTCCTAACTTGCAAGTTTTTTACAAAAAACAATTACACAAAAACATATACTTACCTAATTTTGGTTAGACATGGAAAGGAAACAAATATTTTAGGTCAACAATACACATCGGTTATAAAGTTTTTACAGAGTGATTCAAAGAACGCTACGTGTCAATTCTTGAGGGAAAGGACTGGGTAAAAAGTAAGAAAATCATTAAAGTTGTTTCCACCCTCTGAATCACTCTGTATGGTAGTAGTCATCAGTAAATTATTAATTTTCGTGATACTAGACCGAATAGTTTGATGTGTTTCGAACTCTCAAGATATTGTAAACAGTATGGAAATTGCTCCGATTTAGCCGATAATGTATTAGATTTCATAATGCTTCAGTCTCGGCATTTCTGAGCTAATCAAAGTGAGTTTGATGGTATTTTATTAAAAAAAATGTCGTTCCAGTCGTTTCGAACAAGAAGATTGGAAATTGCTGATAAATGGCTCCTGAAAGCAGTGAAATTTTTGCCGAATATAACAATTCAGACAGGCAAAAATCCTATTAAGCAGTGAAAAAAGATGTTCCCTCCGCATTATCTTTCTTTCACCGGTTACGACCCTCTGGTAAATTGCTACATTGTGCGTTAAACATTTTAAGATCTCGTCGTAAAAAATAGCCATCTAGAAAAAATTAATGATGGCATGTCTGTGAAAAACGTTTTCGTCGCTTTAAGAGCAAAATTATTGAAGTATCAGTGCGTCACATCATTTCCCGAGGAAGCTCCGATCGCAATCGTTCCTCTCGAGTGTGAAAGGCGTGTTAACGATACCGAAAAGACCCACTTGGAGGATTGATGGTCGGAGAAGGATATAAGTAGCAACGATTAGGTCCCGGCAAGTCGTGATAAAGACAAATAACTCATCTCCACCGCCTCCGCAACAAATCATCGCTTGTTTAGCACAGGGGACGGATCGGAACGCCCCAACTACAAGGCGACAGTTTATACAGAGCGGGGCCAAATAATTTGACCCGTGCAATTTGCATTTTGTTATTACCACAGGCAAAAAAGTCCCACTGTATGTCTATATCGCTTTACTTTGCATTATCCGCAGCGCGAATATCCCCAGGGGTTTATGGAAACTACGGCATATCAAAAGAAAACATACCGATATTGAATTCTTCCGTATCATACATTAAACATCGATGTTACGCTAGATCGAATTTCTACCGTGTTTGGATATTTAAATGGTGCGAAAGCTGCGACGACTTGACCCCATATAAGTCTAAGAGGTCGCATTTAGAGCGGAAAAAATCGGGTTCAGAACAATATTTTTATTACGTTATTCCTGTACAAAGGTAAAACCTGTATAAAAACAAAATTTTATGTGAAAATTTTAGAGAAAATAAAGGGGAATTCTAATGATCCCAAACTTACGTATTGTTGAGCAGTTCTATGTTTCGTCCAAAAATAAGTGAATAATTGATTGTTTAAACACGTAACAATTCATCAGTTTTGTATAAGATAGGTCAATCAATTAATCAATTTATTATTATCTAAATATGTACAATAAATTTTGGTACATAACATTTATAATAATAAAATAAAAACAAAAGACAAATGAAAATTACCTACAATAAAGTAACAGTTAAAAATTAAAGTTTTGGTCATCCAATTACATAAAAGCATCAAAAATCTGTTAACAAAATTACAATTTCTGAGATACACTTTATTGAAATAAAAACAGTGTTCCAACAAATGCAAGCAAAGAGTTTTCATAAATTGTGGTAGAGATCCGATTACTTTAATTAATATCTGGTGGAAGATTATTAAAAATTCTAATTAGAGTAAGTAAATTAATTTATAACCATTCACTAATTCTGAATCGCTTTCTCAAAATCATCCATTTCATTCATTTTTTTCTTCTTCAGAGTCAGTTCTCATTGCTTCTACTTTTGTTGAGGTTAAAAGGTTTCACTTTTGACTTCATATTTTTCTTGTTTTTTAAAGTAAAAATCTATGATCAATATCTTTATTTAAAGATTTTTTCTTAACTCTTTGTTTTTGAAAATCTTTAGGCTTCAGTTACGTTTCAAGTAAAATGTTAGAAAATAAATTAGCATTTTGTGTACAGTCACTTAAAATTAAAATGACGCGTCCCTTAATAATGAACGCCTACTATGAGAGATCGTTTTGAGAGAAGGACATTTCGATAACGTTTTTTGAAATGGTTTAAGATTTTTCTTCATAAAAAAACACAGATTTTGCTTTTATATATTTCGTTTAAATACCAATTTCGAATGAACAAAATTAAGAATAAATTAAATTTTTCGACAACTTTTGGCTTAATAGTTTTGACAATTTTTGCGAAATAATTACGTTTTTGCATTAGAAACGTCGTTCTAACAAAAAGAAAAAAATTAAAAATGTTATTTTTGAGTATTGAGTCAATTAGGTCACTTTTCAGCTTGTTTATTTAGGTAAGAAACTTAAAAACGTATTTAAATGCTTAATAAAATTAGGAATAACTCCATTTTGGACCAAATTTTGTTAGATTATTCTTGACGAAATTCTAATTATAAATAAATTAAATCTAGTGAAAGCAGACAAAGTAACATTAGCTACATCTTATTTTTGTAATTTTGAGGCGTGTTTTTTGCCATCCTACAAAACAAATAAATTTCAAATGTAAAAAACAATTAAATAGACTGAAATAAGATAAAATTAATATCAACTTTGTTCAGATTGATGATTTTTGCGTTTTAGTTTGATTAAAAAAAATATTATCGTGTTTGGATGTAAAACGTATTAAATACTCAAAAAAAGCAAAAATAATGTAATTTTTTTTACATAATAATTTTGTTATTTGTGGTTTTTCGGCTTTTTTTGACGAAATTTTGCATGAAAATGAGCTAAACCAAGAGAAACTATTATCAGTTTCCTGTTATCTTGTAAGTTTTAAGTAAGTTTTGACAAGTTTTTGTAAAATATATGTGTCGGTTTACAAAAAAAGTAAGATGACATCAATTTTTATCAAATTTGGTGACTTTTGATCCATTTTTCATAAAACTTTTCGAAAAAAACTTAGTTTTTATCTCAATAGGAGTTAAAGAAGGTGGCACCCATTTGAGAATAATTGGATGATTTTCTACTAATACTTTAGTAGAGAAAATAGGTGAAAAACGTGCTTAAAAAAGATAAAAATGGGATAATTTTGGATTCAAATTGATACAATAAAAAAAATTGTTTACAATAAAAAGTAGAAAAAATAGTATACACTCGTTTTATAAGACTTAATTGTGGCACTCATTCTAGTGGAGCACTCCTTCGTCGTGCTCCAAAACCATACTTGCCACAATAGAACGTCTTATAAAACTCTTATAATAATATACTATTAAAAATTGCAAGAATGCGGAATTTTGTAATCTTGTTTTCTTTTTTACAAAATTTTGATAGATAATTTTTTAGTGGCTGAAAACCGTATCATATTGTTGTATTTGTTTTTAGCGATTTTAATGCCCATTATTATTAAATGTTATTAATATTTTATTTCAGCTATAGCCATCCATCCATCTCTAAAGCTTTTTAAATTTAAATCATAACATCGGAAACCGCAAAATATAAATTTATGTTATTTATATAACATGTTTAAAACTGATCTACTTCACCTTAGTTATTTTAAAATTCCAACAACCGCAGATTTTAAAAATGAAATGACAAAAAACCGCAACCCAATTTTGATGATTGATATATTCAATTAAAAACATGACAGCTGTAAAAATAATTTTATTTCATAGTTGCGGTAAGCGGTACTTTTATTTGGTGTAAACCGAACAAATCTGTTGTTGTTTGAAGCGCTGTTTAAATTATAATATGTATGTGACAACATTATTTGCGTACGAGTGGTTTTCTAACCACTCGTACGCAAATTTTATTGAGAAAACAGTGTCCACTTCCAATTTAAAACAATTTCGCGGTTTCTTTTAACTTTATTAGTATTTTCTCTCGTCGTGCGACGTTGATAGATGACGTTCCAGTAATAGCACTCGGTCAATTATTGCCGTAAAGAGCGAGACTGCGTTCGGTCAAAGAGCCGCAAATTTACTTAACAGTCCCAAAAATCCTCTTAATTGCGTAATTGAGTTAGCAAGGATAAGTGGCTGAGCGAGACCGGAATAAATAAAGTTCGTTTGGACGATACTTGTGCATAAGCGCGTGTTCATGTGTGTTAATATTTGCGGTAATTCTGTTGATAGGACAACTTTATCCTTTAACATTACTCTCTACATTAAACATCTGCTGCGACAGAGTTTCAGCACACGTCCCGTCCTTTTTAGGACTCATTTGCCAAACTATTCACGTACGGCTTTGAAATAAAATCCCGTCTAATAGCGAGTTTTTTCTACGGGAATACAGTTTTACATTTAGATGATGGATGCACTTGACGAAATCTGGGACCTTCCGCCTGATTTTTCCAAATTGGACAAAGTAATCCAGGATCACCTATTCGGAAACACCGAACTAACTAATCAACTCGAAACTAGGAACATTGTTCTGCCATTAGTAGTTTCAATGACCAAGCGAGATTGATGGCGAGTGCGGCTGACCCTTGTAATCTTTTTAGAACTGCAGATTAACCGTTTTATTCATTAAACGCTCGAGGACTAAGAAAAATTCGTTCGGATTAAATGGACACGGAGTTTGATCGGTTTTCGATTGCTTTGGGGTTTAACTAAACTAGGAAACTTTTGTTTTCGGTTTACCTAAAAGCTTAGGATTATAGATGAACTAAGACGGCCAAATAATTTTTCATCCGAACACCTCATTTAACGAGAGAAAGGTCATAAAGTGGATAAACAGCTTTGGTGCTTTAAAAGTTTAGTAACTGCTTTAAAATATGAAACCTCGTACGGACAATCCGTATTTGAGTTCTTACCGAGAGTTTAATATTCGCGATTTTTATGAGCTGGAGTTAGTATGCTTCATAAAATTTGCGATAAAGGGTTTAAGACACTGAAGTTTATTTTTAGAGCCATTTTTGGACAAGTGTTTAGTTTGATATCATTTGAATTTGTTGGGTTAACAAAATTGTGGAGCTTTGCTTGGGGATATTTAAAAACTATGTCTTGGCTTTCATTAGAATGAATGTTGGAGGAGAAATGGAAATTGTTTAGCCTTCAAAAACTTTCTTTTCTCTGTACATTTTCTAGCTTTTTCTCTTTAAAAGAGAGGAAAAGATAGCAGATTTTTCAAATCATAATTATTTAAACGTTCTTCAAGTGTTTTTAGATAACATGAAATAATTTTCGAAATAAGAAGTAAAACAATTTGCAATATCTAAAGAGATTAGCTGTTTTTGTATTATTTACATTAACAGAGACTAAAATCTGCTTTTAGTGTCAATAAAAATGTTTTTCTACTTTAGTTTTACAATTTTTTCATTAGTTTTACAAAGAGAACTTTTTTAGGGGTTGTATTGGCAGTGCTGGGCAAGGTATCATCAGTCAACTCTGTAAATTAGTGTGTGATCTGTCAACAGCGTCAAGTCGATTATTGATAAAGCCCGAATAATTAACAAAATTAAGAGGAAATAATTTGAACAGATTTTGATAAGTTAAACTAAACACAAACAAACAACAAAAATATAAATTAGAAAAAATAGTATATTACACTCGTTTTATAAGACTTAAGTGTGGTACTCATTCTATTGGAGCACCAGTTTATAGAAACGTCATTAATTTAATTCGCATTTAAATGCGTGATTAACTGATCACGTGAGCAAATTGAAACAATTTGGTTGGTTCATTCGCGTTGTTAACTTCTATCAACGAATTAAATTTTAAGAGCTTTCTATAAACCGGCCCGAAATTTCCAGTTTAATTTGAGATGCAAAAGCTTGAGGAATTAAGAAAAAATTTCCTGCTAAAGAGCTAGGGTTTGCTTCTAAAATTACCAAGAGAAAGAAATCAAAAGTTGAAATATTGAACTGTTTATTAAGAAATCTACATTTATCACAAGGAATAAGCAAGTTTTCTAAAAAATTGGTATCTTAAATGCAAAATTTGTGTCTACTTCATCTTTTACAATATAGGTTTTAAAAAATGGTCGACTTATTCGTCCGAATCTAATAAGCGGACTTGATCTAATTATTTCGCAAAATTTTGTTGAGAGTAGGCCGTAAACTCCCTAAAATAACTCTAAAAATGTATTACTTTTCCTTTTTTGAAAGCTTCGAGAGCGCATTTTTCGAGGTCAAAACAAAATGTTTTCGAATAATTTCGCTAACATTGTGAGAAAATTAAAAAAATTGATCTAAATTAATGTTATTTCAGCTTATTTTGAGCCATTAAGTGTGCCATTTAGTTTACTTCATTTAGCTCGTTTTCGAGCGAAATTTCTTCAAAAATTAACCAAAAAACTAGTATAAAATTTGGTCAAAAAATGTACCATTTCAATATTTTTAAGAAAATTAATACCTGCTTATACTCATGTGCTCAATGTTTTGTGAGAAATCACTAAATTTAATCGAGTAAATCATTTTTTTTTCCTTTTCCGAGTATAAACAAGGTCTCTAAAAGTATGAATACAGGAGTATAAGAGTATTTAAATTTCATCTTTTCAGATCTTTATCAAACTTTTAGCTTCTTTTTACAAGAAGAGCAATTTTTTAGGTGTATGTTGTAACACATGCATAGTGCACGCATTATTTTAATCGAAACTTAAGAAAAATATTGAACTAAAAAGTTTTTTAATTTTTTTTTCTGAGAATCAACATATTTTAATTAAAAAAAGCTTAAACACGAAATACATTATTCTTATGCTACAAAAAATGTTCAAAAGGCTGTCCATAGACTTTTGGAATTGCTGTCACCATCACCACCATCATGAGAATTTTTCTACGCTTACTTTGACATAAATGTTGTTAAACTAATTATTGTTTTAAATTACTTCAATTTCTGTCAAGTATACGAATCACAAATCACTAATTACAGTATTTTCAAAACTAACTTAGTTTTACTTTTTTTGAAATTCAGAATTAAAATTTTGATTTTTTTATGTTTTAATAAGGTGGGTGGGTTATGCTACATCACAGCATCAAAAAAAAAGTTAGCCTTGTATTTTTAAAATAAATGAAGGCATAGAATTAAAAAAGATCTCAGATGACATAATCTATACACTTTTATCTGTTTTCCAAATTTTAAGGTGCTGTGTTAAACCGTTCTAAAAATATATTTAGCTGTATCCATATTAATTTCAAAATTAACAAATCACAAGAAATTAGTCTTTTACTTTTTATTTAAATTTTTTATTTTTGTTTTTACTTTTTTGTACCTTTCTTTCAATAATGTTTTCAGAAAGGTTAAAGGAATTATTTGTCTCTTTGAATTGGTAAGTTTTTTTGGCTCAAAATTATTCGTTGGGATTCAGGTTAAAACAGAGTTCTTATCTTATATTAGCTGTTTCAAAACTATAAAAACGTCAACGTTGCATTTTACCAAATTATTTTCTTAAGTAAGATTGATACAATTGTAAAATAGTTATTATGTCTCATTAGAGCAAATTTTGAGAGAAAATGATTATAGGTTTTGTTAAATAGCAAATAACTAAGAAATAACTACTGTTTATAAAGTTACTTACAAGAATAGATGCATACTTTTTAGGTAAAAAGTAAACTGTCATTATAATAGCATTTTGTTTACTTTCAAACTTCCAATAAAACTGAAATTAGTCATCGTCTCTTTGATGCCTACTTTCTAAACTTTATTAATAAAGTTTGTTTTAAAAAGCTAACAAGCCATAATACAATTACTTAATCTTAAGGCGTATTGTTTCCAAACTATAAATCAGCATTCCTACATCTAACAATAACAGAGCATGTCAAGTCAATATTGTGTCATTTTACGGTATCCCCAAGCAAGACTCTTGTATTAAATTTATTTCAATGGAACAACAAACAGTTTCCAACGATCCGTAACTACAAGTTATTGTTTCAACGTTTATTTATACTCCCATCGATCGATACATAATTATTAATTCGCTTTGCTGTATGTTTAACACAATATCGTGCCTCACCGGCCGAATGAAATACTTTTTCAGAGTTTTTTTCATATAGAACTTTCCCTCCTGCAAGCTCCTAAGTTATTCATTTATCCAAAAGAGCCAATAAATATTCGCTGTTTGTCCCTCACGGTTTTCACTTGTCCTGTCACCGCTCCAGCGATTCATTGTTGTTTCTCGATCGAACGTAATAAATGACGTGAACGATTTGGGTGCGACAAAATGAAATGACGTCACCTTTTCATCTCACGCGTTCTGTTTAGCAAGGTGTGAAGATTTATCATGTCAAAACGCGAGAATTTCCAAAGCGAATTGACGCGCGTTGATTATATTTTAATGAATTTGTGCCCTGTGATGTGGGATGATCAAAAACGACTGGTTGGCAAAACAAAAAGTATCGCCACTTTACAATTAATTGAATACTTTCAGTCCCTAAATATGGCTGCTTAACTTTTAGGGCCGCTTTCAAATATTTAATTGTGCATTTAAATTTAATGTCGACCTTAACTCAAAACTCTGTTTTATAATGACTTTAAATATCAGAAAAAAATACTTCAAAAAAATGTAAAGACTACAATAATTAGAAGAGAATAATTAAATTAATAATAATAATTAAAAATAATAATAATAATAATTAAAAATAATAATAATAATAATAATAATAATAATAACACCTTTTTTTTCCAAACGACTTAAGTGACATCTGTAAATGTCACCTATTCATAGTATCGGAGCTAAATAAGAAAAACTGTTTTTTATTATGATGATTTTTTGTTATGATGTTGAGGAATCTGGAATAATATATGAATTAGTTCCAACATTTTGAATATTACTTCTGCGGATTAACAAATTAAACAGATATAAAATGGTACAAAAAGATTATGTATAAACTAGTAATTTTTCTTTTTCGTAATTCTTCTCGCAACTTGAAGCTTTTTTAATTGTAAAAGGTATGAAGTGATGTGTTTTCTAAAACGTACTACATTACAAATAAATCTGATATATGAGTTTTGTATTCTTTGTAACTTATGGCGGTTATGCTGAGACAAAATTAGGGATTTGACTAGTTTCAGTTACATTTGTGTCTAAACTGATAAAGATTTTTGAGTTTATGCATTGAAATTTAAAAAAATTGTACATGCTCATCGAATGACAAAGCACTATCAAAGTGAATTTCTAAATTTTTCCCAGAGTATGTCCATTGTCCAAGTTGGATTTTGATAATTTAAGTTCACTTCTTATTTTCAAAGAAAGATCGCAGTCTAACAGTTCCAGTTATTGGAGCTGAGGTTTTCTTTGCATTTAGGTTTAGACCGTGTTTTTTGTATAACAGTCAATGTCACTTAAATCTTTATTTAAGCTTTGTGATAATCCTAGTCATAATCATTGAAGGGAAATGACAGATACAATTGTATATCGTCAGCATATAGGTGACTTTTACAATTATTTATACAGGCTGGGTTAGTATTATTTTGTATATGAATTTGTCATAATCAGACGAGTTAAAAACCTTTGTATTATTTTTGAAAAGTTCATACTTTATTCAAAAAAAATTATTAACCCACCTGTTGAGAGCCACTGTGTGGTTTATGGTAGTATATTAGCAGCTAATTTTCTCTTTAAACAAAATAAACAGAGTGGTGCATAGACGTGCATAGACGTTTAGAAAATTTTTCAAAATTTTGGTTACCATTTTTTTGTATTTTTTGTAAGATTTAATAACGAAACTCAAAATTAAATTAAAAGAATTACGGAGTGGACTAAGAAGTTAATTTACCTCTGCTATTGTGTCAATAGTTTTAAAGTTTACGCAAATCATTCTAGTTCAGCGGTTTTCAAAATTTGTAACTTTAAGTTTAAAACGCTTTTGTTATTTTCTAACAATCTTCCAAAATTTTTAAATCAATACACGATTACGTTGTTCTGAGTATTCTTAAGTCTGTCATGACATTTTGCAAAAATCTCATTATAGACTATTATTATTTAGAGGTTGATACAATTAAAATTAAAAAAATAAAAATAAAAAATTAAACAAACCATCCAAGTGGGAAGTACAATTAGTATTTTTTGTTGCATCATAGGACATGTCAGAAGTAACCAACCTACTATTGACTCACCTTGTATAATAGGAAGATCAAAGGTATATAACGAAAATAGAATCGGGCCCTGTACACTGCCCTGGGGCACCCCAGTTCTAATATTTTGGAATGTAGATTCTGTGATATTATTAATAATTACTTTTTGTTGCCTTTCTATTAAATAACTATAAAACCAATTTAAAACATTTTGCATTTCTATGTATTTTAGTTTAGATAATAGTAATTCATGATTTACTAGATCAAATGTTTTACTTTGATCAAGCAATACTACAGTAGTTGGAAGAATTATCTGTTTTACTTGCGATTTTATTAGTTACATAAATTAGAGCTGTTTTAGTACATCAATAGAATAAAACAATCCTAAAGACAACATCTTAGAAGAAATTTATTGGAAAATTGAAAAATTAAATGCTACATTGAGTAATTTGTTGCTATTGTAATATTAAAGCGTAACACCTTATTCACTATTGACACAGATTGCGGTAATCTGTGCTATTGGTGCATTGATGTATGTAATGGTGAGGATAATTTGAAGATCGAAGATTTTTTTGAAGAAAACAAATGTTAACGATTGAAAAAAAATTACTACATAGCACTATAAACTTATTCTTTCATTTTGATTTGCAATTCTAGAAACTTAATTAGTAAATTTTCAGGAGTTGTGTTTGTAGTGCTGGGCTGGGTGTAATAGTCATTACTGTAATTTAGTGTGTGATCTGTCAACAGCGTCAAGTAGTTTATTGATAAAGCCCAAATAACTAACAAAAGAGGAAATAGTTGGAACAGATGTTCATAAGTTAAACTAAACAAAAACAAACAACAAAAGTAGAAAGTAGATAAAATAGTATATTACACTCCGTTTATAGGACTTAATTGTGGCACTCGTTCTATTGGATTACTCCCTCGTCGTGCTCCAAAACCATTCGTGCCACAATAGAACGTCTTATAAAACTCGTATAATAATACGAGTATACTATTTTTAGAAGGTATTTCGTTTATAATCTTTTTATTGTCTTGTGTAATAAATAACTATAATGACAGTAAACGAAAAGTTCTGTGTAGTTATTAGTTATTGGTGTAGAGAAAAACAAATTTCAACAACACAGTGTACCGCCACTGAGTGTAATTTACAAAATGCTTGCTATTAATTAAGAATACGAATTACTTTTCAATAATTCAGCGGCCATTATCCCCTCGTTAAATACGGCCCAGCCGCAAAAGTAGCGACAGTTAACGATAATGACGTGGCTTAACGCGGCCGTAACCGTTAAGACCAAAGCCCGTTTAATTTTAATCCGAATGATGGAATAATTCCGGTCCGTCTAAATTTGAAAAAACGTCCGGAATATGGCGGGATCCGTTCCGGGAATACCGTCCTAGATAGAGTATGAGAGTCGAGGGAATCGGATTATGGATAAGGAATGAAGGGGACAACCAGATAACCCTCTAGGTGCCTGGTAGAAACAGTAAAGGGCTTACGCTTATTATTGGAAATGTATGTGTTTCCCGGAGTGAATGTAAACTACCACGACTTCGGAGCTTTATGACTTCATCCTCGAGCGTTTTTTACAGATATCTTATGGAATTGACGGGCAGATGTTGCCGCCGAGACAGATGGAGAATGACGCCAACAGATGCTCTTTTAATCATTGAAATTTCGATTTACTTTTAATTTAATTTTCAATTGGCGATGTCTTGGTTTGTGGTTGGAGGGTTGGGACGACTACGACTGCCACTTATTGCTTTCATTACTGAGTTTTCTTTTGAAATGGACGATTCCTGCTAAAATGTAGAAGACATTCTTTAAACAACAATAAATAACTCCATTTCAACACGAAAACTTTTAAATCTTGATATCTATAATTCAAATTATGAGAAAAAACAGTAAATAAAATTACTTTACCTTTGAATTCACAAGATTTCTCTAAATTATTTATGTGTTAAGTTAGCAACTAATTGAATGCATTTGTTGTTAACAATTTTAATAGTAAATACTTTACGATGTACTTTATTTGTATATTCGTACAAAATTTGTAGATAGTACAAACTTAAAATTATTGACAAGTATACAGTATGTTCAGGAAATGAGCTATACTGTTACAGTACAACCTTTTGTGTTCTTAAATGAAACTATTAATAGTTTGTGCTGTGGTTTTTTAAAGTTATTTTTGGTTACTTGATTTGGCTCTTTAACATAATTTGACTTTTGTGATAAGAAGACACTAACACGGTCTCCTAAAAAATTTATTACACTAAAATCAAGAATAACAAAAAAGTGACTCAGCTTAAATGAAGAATATACGAGTTATTGTCGAGTTGAAAAATGTAATAAGCATTATTGCTAAAATTAAAATTTAAAATTAATTATCTTTTTATTTATTCACTTATTAGACATTTCAAATTTTATGTTTTCAGAAAGAGAATTTAATAATCTCTGAAAAAAAAGTATTTTTTATTAATTTTTTTGGAGTTATTAACTTTCGTTAAACTTTTAAAATCTCTTCAGTTCTTAATTACAATTAAGGGAACAAATTATTTATACAAGCTTTAAGTTTGAACTTTCGTCATGGAAGTGTCGAAAACTTTATTTCCCCTGTATTGTTAGTTTTTGTATTTTTGTAAACTTTTGTGTTTTTGTGTTTTAAATATAACTTTTTCTTTAACTAAGCAAAATCCCCCTATAAAAGTTTAGGTTAAAATTATTACCCATATTAACAATTTCGTTCAAGGATACAATAAAATAAGAGAGCTTCATTAAGAAAAATCATAAGTTTATAGATAATGTACCCCATTTTCGAAACACCTTGTATACTTAATAGTTATTTATTCGACGAGTTTGAGTGTAAATCGGACGTTTTATTTCACGAGTGGTTTTTTAAACCTCGAGTGATAACGAGAGGTTTACCATCCACGAGGTGAAATAAATGAACCGATTTACACGAAAACAAGTTGAATACAACATTTTATTCTTCGAATTAGGCTCAAAAAGGCTTAAAATTGCTTAAAATCTGTTAAAAATAATCTGACGTTTCGTATTGAGAAATGCCAAACAGTTGTCAAAACTGTCTTACACAGGAGAAAAATCCGAAATTTTGACAGTGTCGAAGAATAAAAATAATTTTATGTATACAGGTGAAGGGATTGTGAGAATAAGAGACACTAATAAATTAGTAGAAATCTGCAGTGCCATCTCATTGAGAACTAAAGAACAGGAATTAATAGTTATTTATTATACAAAGCGATAAAAAAAAGCCACGACTTTATTTATTTTACGAGTAAATAAACAATCTTTGTCGTCGTCTATAATACAACATTTTTTTCTACATCAGTACTTCAAGTTTAAGAGTAAAAAGTTATTGTTAACCCTACGGATTAATATGTTGAAATTTGTGCATTTAATTGAATAAAATAAATTTAAAACATTTTATTTACCTTTGGGGTTAAAGTGTTACTTTATCTACTAAAAAAAGTTGATGAAAAAATAGGTTAATATAAAATATACTAATTTTGTATCAAAATTTTCAAATGTTTTACTAGATTAAATATCAATAATAATGTATTTTACCAACATTTTGGAATACTCTGTACACTACTTAGAACAGTACATTTATAATTGGTTATTTTAGGTACTCAATACATTTCATGTAGTTAGAAATATTTTTTGCCCGGCGCATCCACCAAAATTATCGCTAAAAATTTAAAGACCAGTAAAACCTTAAATTTGTCCTACGGTGTTACAGCTATTAACTGCCATTTTGAAACAAGTTAAAATTTTAATAATACACACCGGCTTTTGTGAATATTACTAGGTTTGGAAATTAAGAATTAATTTTTTATTTACGTATTTATTGATAACATATGCGATAACAGTTTTCACAACAAATTCCCGTATTTTGTCATTGTTTAAAAAATTTATTTTGATAGATTATTTTTTTTTTGGAATTCGAAATGAAACTAATTTGACCGAAAATAAACTTAAAATAACCAGTAAAGTAGTAAAAATTTAAAGTTACTTGTAATATTTTTAATTCTGATGATAATGAATTTTTGTTTAATTATTATTCAATAATAAAAAAAATATTTTAAAAGTTACACAATTAATTTGGATGAATTAAGCAGATATAAGTTATTTTTTATCTTTACTACAAGTTGTACATTTAAATACTTTTTTTTTCACAAGCTTTTATTGAGTAAAATATTAACTTTGCTGGTTTAATGTTAGTCATTGCTACTAAAAATATTCAATGTTTTGAGAGATCTATAACACTTCATTTTGAATTTGTATGAGTTGCACATTCTCAATTTTTTTAATAAAGAAAAAAAACACTTTTTTTGCCTTTTTCTTAGCTGTAGTTACGTCTTCTGCGACATTCTACGAACGGTTTCCACACATTAGAGAGAAATAATCGCATTCAAAATATGAAATACCTCACAGATACAAGAGCAACAAAGCATTTGAATATTTGACAAATAGTATTTTGCGGTGTTGACATAGTTCTGGATTAACTAGATTAAAATAGAGGAGGATATTGCCAATCAATACTAGAAATTGAATGAACTTTACTAGTCTGCCGTTTGTGTTACATTTTTTTAATTATTTGTTTCTTGTTTCGTTTGGGTCCAAATCCTAAATGAAACCTAGCATCGTCAGTTTTAAAAAATTCCGATTCCTTCTCACGTATCTGAACATCTTGAGAAACTCTTTATTAGTCTCTCAATATTTCCCGGTTTGTTGACGAACTGCATTCGTACCGATGTCACGCCTATTTCTCCCTCTTCATCAAACCAGCAGCGAGTCTAGCCCCCGTTTAATTAAATTAATAATAACAGTTTGGCGCATCCGTTTTAAGTTCGGACTTAATAAACGCCAGTGGCCGAATATTTCAAGCAGTATTAAATTGTTGGACGCTTCAAAGGCGTCAGGGGGTGTTATTTGCATTCTACAATTTCGCGAACATTAATGGTGAATTAAATTTGGTCGCAAAACGAGATTCGCTTCCCTATTCGCTACGATTTTACAGTCGAATTCGAATTTTAATTAAATTGTGACCTGTAATTGTAATTGGCGCTATTGTTTAATGGCCGACATCGACGCCATATTGACTCATAAAACATCCACTTTTCGTACGAGGCTAACCGAGCTTAAAAACACAAATGCGGTTTAGCTTGACTTTGCTCGTTTGTATGGTAATGAAAACACGATAACCAAATGGATTACTCGATGCTTGAATTAATTCAATAACATATTTGCTTGGGGATTAAAAATTAAATTGTACCAAACTTGATAACGATTTTATGTGATACAATAGACGGCGTAGGGCTTTTTCCAGATTGTTAAACACGTTATCGTGTTTCAGTGCTACTGAAACTCATGTAGTGGGCGGATGAGTTGTCCTTATTATATGGAATTAGTGGAGCATCGCCTGTGTAACACAATACGTTGTAGATTCTAATTTACGTCCATTACAACGAAGGGTCATCATTGAATGTGCGAAACTATGCCTAAGGGATAGGGTTAAACTAGGTACAGAAATTAAGTGGAAATTTCGTGCCAAATCCCGAGAAACTAATTAAAAATTGAAACGTGATAGTATGAACACTTTTTCTCGTATTCTAAACAAAACACGTTTTGTTTTATTTCTGCCATACAAGAATATTAACGTGCTTTGATGTTCTTTACTCTTAAGCTGCTGTGTTTGATACAACCAACTACATTTAGTGAATTTTACTCTCCATTAAGAAACTAACGCTATCTAACTAAAGGAAACATCATTTACTTTAAGGAGTGAAAAGCCTTTGTTAATGTATATTTAAATGTAGACATGTTTTGACATTCGCTGCAAGCTGTTTGTAAAGTTTGCACTAAATATAAGATTTTGTTAAGTACGATTTTTTAGCTTAAAACGCTTGTAAACTTTTATCTGCTTTGCGAAGATAAAATGAAGTAAATTCTAGTGTATCCATTTACAGATATTTTTCTGTGTGATTATTAGTTTTTGAGACACAATACAAAAATACTCCCAGTATGTTTATAACTTACAACCTTTTTCATAGAAAGGACACAATTACGTACGACAGTGTAGTAATTATAACAAAAATTGAAATCAATGATTGTATCAAAAAAATAATTGGTTTTTGTATTTCATCTGCGTATGAGATAATGTTTATAAAATCGACGTCACATTTTGTTTTTTAAATTTGGCAAATCCTATTTAACTCAGGTGCGTCCAAACATTTTAACAAGCTAAACTTTTCCCAAACTCACACAAAAATAACTGAGTCTGTCATGATTAAAATAATTAAAACAAATATTGATGCATAATAATTGATAAAACTTTTAGTTCGAAGCTTTTGTTATTTTACTGTTGTAACAAAATGTTCACTGTTTTATAAATTATTTTTGTAATAATATGACTATTAGCACATGTATGTATACCAAATAATATTATTTTTACTATTCGATGCACACAATTTTACGCTATGGATTTTATTTGTATATTTGAAAATACACAAAATGAACATAATCTAACACTAATGTTTTCTTCGATTTTACTTTAATCTACTTCATTTCGTTACAATTTCACCGGATGACTTAAGAGTTAGGGACCACCTTTTGGGTACTGATAGAAGACATACAACTGAGTTAAAAGTTTCTATGACAAAAAATTGCATAAGCCTTTTTTCGAGAGATAGCTCGTCAACGTAAGATTTTTAGAGCAATACTAAATGAAATTTGACAAATTAAAAAAGAAAAACACACAATAAGTTAGTCCGCTTGTTAAAGAAAAACAATAATCATTTTTAATAAGTAAAATAAAGTCGCTTAAACAAAATCTAATTTAAATTTTATTCTTAACTAAACTTCTTTGTTTTAAGTTTTTTAAAGAAATTTTAACAATCTCCTGTTATACATGTTTATTTGTGTGTTTGCATTAATATCATTGTAAACATATAAAAAAGAAAAAGTCATTCTATTGCATGTCTTTTTTTAAAATTTGATAGATTTCTACAGGAAATAGGCATAATGCTTTGTTTAGGTTCGATCTCTCATTTAGAAGTTATAATTTTTATCACGGCGAATCCACCAAATTTGCTACTGAAGTATGCAGTTTTGAAATTGAACAAAAATAAAATATCTATGTATTCATTAGTTTTTCAGTTTACTGTTTATAACGGTATGTTTTGTAAAATTAGTTTGAATTTGGCAATTAATGGACAAATACCCTTTGTTTCCGAGCGTAATTTAATTTTAGAACCTTTGGCAAAATTTGTAATAAATTATTTTGTTTAGATGGTTTTGGATAAAAATACATTTCAAAGAAAGTAATGTAAATTAGTTTATGGTTCAACTAGATAAAACCTAAATTTTCTATTTATTGTTTTGGAAAAGTTTCTTTATTTTTCGACAATGTCAAAGTTTCCAGTTTATCTCCTGCGTAAGACGATTGGCATTTCTCAATACGAAAGGTCAGATTATTTTTAACAAATTTAAAGCAATTTTAAGCCTTATTTAGTATAATTCGAAGAATAAAATGTTGTATTCACCTCGTTCATTTATTTCACCTCGTGGATGATAAGCCTCGTGTTATCACTCGACATTTAAAAATCCACTAGCGAAATAAAACGTTCGATTTACACTCAAACTCGACAAATAAATAACTATTATTTAAAAAAATGCAACCAACACTTTTTGAAATCTTCTTGTTTCTTCGATTGGTTATATTATAGGCAGATAAAGAAAGGCAAGCTAGTCTGTTTGGAATTTCTTAAATTTTAATAGATTTCTCTTGTGGGTGCATTGAGGAATATCTATATTTCTTATTATGTAAAAAAGTTGATCAAATGGATTGTGTTTTTTTTGTAAGAATATTAATTTCACATAGTTGGACTGAAGAACCAGTTACTATTACCATTATATAACAATAGCAACCATTACTCTTATTTTTATTAAAATTATTTATTTCATCGTATTTGGTAAAATGGCATTTTATCTACGGATTACTTTATGGTAAATCGTCTAGAGAAATATGGTTCATAAATATTGTTATTTTTCTGTTTTCGACATTTCTTTTTTTGTTGTTATTTTTTTACGTTTATAAGGGTCAGTCATAATAACATTAATAACTCAGTAATTTAATCTTAAAAAATTTATAATAAATAAAATTTTGTGTTGTACACGACAATAAAATTGTTCTCTCAAGCGTCTCTACTACTTTCGAAGTAAATTACTTTAACAAATATTCGAAATCACTTCAAACTGGTTTAAATAACTCGACATCAAATAATTACCTTTACTTTACTTAATATGGTTTTTTCAAATTAAACATGGGTTATGTTTAGAGTTAAAAAAATGTCCCTGTATATTTGTACACACTTGCGTAAAATAAACATAATTTTTTGTTCAAAATAATTGATTCCTCCATTTTATTCTATCTTATATGTTCTATGTTCTATCTTATATATTCTATCTTATGTTATAAGTTTTGCCCGGCGCCTTCACCAAATTTGCTACCACACTATGCACTTAAAAACAATAAATATTAATTTCTTTTACTGTGTTACTCTCAATAACAAAAATTTTGTGTCAAGTTAAAGTTTTAAAATTTGGTAACATTGGCTATCTAATATGGAAATAATTTAATTTCAGAGACTTTTGTAAGAATTGGTGAATAAGAATTAAGACGCTTTTAATATGACTATATTAATTTTTTTAAGAAAAGTTATTTTAACAAGTTAGATTTTTTATGCCAAAAAGACGCAACCAACAAGTTTTAATTTTCTTATTGTTTTGTATTACTTTAAACAGATAAAGGAGAACAAGACACTCTTACTACATTTTCATGGGAATTCAAATCGATTTGAATACGTATCCAACTTATGAAAACCTCTTGACTTGAACGTATTGAGCTCGATTTGAGTCCATCAAAATTTGAAATCGTCTCGAGATCAAATAGAATCTTTTTCATGAAAACGAAGAATTTTTAAAAAATCCTGGCTTGTTGGACAATAAACCTTGTGCTATCACTAATTGCACCACTGAATGAATTAAATTCATTGTAAGTTCATAAAACATTCTTTCCAGAAAGTGTTCACAGTTGAATTTTAGTTGTACTTCCGATGACAAGTGACAAATAAAATTGTCAAAATTTCAAATCCAGATTTGAAACTTGTGATAAAAACATTTTTGAAATTGGATACCAAAACAGTTTTCAATCGAATTGACTTAGTGTTTGATTGATTAATTGATTTCTGCTTGCTAGCACATTGAAGATTATCCATATTTCTTATCTTGCAATAAAGATTGGTCATATGGATTGTGTTTTTTCAAGTGAATTACTTTTTTTACTAAAGAACAAGCTACTGTTACTTTGTTACATCAAAAACAATTACGTAGGTACAGTTTTAACTGCTTGAATGTAATTATTAAATAGAGTTATAGAGTATATTTTAATAAACATGCATAAAATAGATGTAATTTTTTGATTAGAGTAACTGACTTCGATTTTAGTTCACTGCATTGCATTAATATATATTTTTAGCCCGGCGCCTCCACCAAATTTGCTACTAAAGTATTTGAAAGTACACACTTTCTAAACAAAACAATAATTATATTTTTCTAATGCATATTAGTTTATATTAATTTTATGTTAACTTAACGTCTTAATTTGGCAACACTGACTATCTATAACAGGAAAATGGTGTCGTTCGTTTCCAAAAGGAATTTAATTTTTGGCAAAATTGATGGATTTACATGTTTTTTTTAAATAACGTTAATTTATAAAAAGAATTTTTATGTCAAAAAAACACCAAATTTAAAGATTTCTTTCTTTTACTTTTCTTCCTCCGATTTGTATTATATTATTGTAAATAAATAAAAAACAAAGTGTCAGTATATTGCTTGGCTTTTCTATGAATTTAGTTGATTTCCGTTTGTTATTTCATTGAAGAATATCTATATTTCTTATCTTGTAATAAGGGTTAGTCGAGTGAATAACGTTTATCCTTTAAGAAAAGCATTAATTTTACATTGTGTTGGGCACAAAAATAGAATAAAATTTTGAGATAGTCATAGTCATTAGCTTTTAATGATTTAGTAAGAATAAATAACACTGGTAAAAAAACTGGTAAAATTTCAGCAATATTTCATCTGATGCAAATATCATAATTATAAATAACACTTAATTTTTGGCTAGCACATCGAACTGGTCAGATAAATAAATACCTTAACGTCGACAGAATCCACTTTTCGCATCGCTAATGAGTCGTCGATGATAAAGTGGCACCTAGCCGTTGACAGCAGCAATCCAAACCGAATTAACTCATTCGCAGTACGACGTTAATTCGTTTGTTTAATCCAGCATATTGTAGTATCATACAAAGCCAACAAACTGGCCGTTTCTGTTAAATAAAACGCACGTACAATGCAGCGATTGCATTTTTTAAACGTATAAATCAAAACACAAACAAAATTAAAACCAACTGTTGACGTTTCAGTTTTCCCCGATCGGTCCCTTTCAAACATAGAATTCGTGTTAATTAACTTGAACTGCTTTGACATGACGGTGGATTTAAACTCGTAAAAAATTCCTAGCGGAAGCATTACAGCGTGGTTTTTTAATTGCAGTCGAAAGCGTTTACAAAGAACGATTATTTTTATGATTAAAAAAAGTGGAAAGGTCTTGCCTGCGCGGCGCGGACTGAAATTTATTCGATACCTCTTTAATTTTATTTCAGGCGCAACTATAAATTGCATCCAAATGTAATTAAAAAATTACACAAATTCGTGTTTTATTGGCTTCCAAAGACGAAGTCGCGCTATAAAGTTTACGGATTCAATTTGATCAAAATGAATTTTGCGCGTTTTATTTGGAAACGTTGAAATGTTTGAAATTAGATTGAACTCAATAAAAATTTTCAGTGAATGGTCAGCTCGAATTGAATATGAATTTAGTGTAGTAGCCAGAGATGAGTTCCATTTGAACGGATTCGCTCCAATCTCGAGCTCAACGTTAAAATCGTTTATTTTCTACCATGTAATTCCGTGGATAACAGCGACAGTAAGTAGAAATAAAAATTGGGGATTTAGGGGCGCTTAAAGCCACAAAAAATTCCAGTTTTGTTTATCTTTGCATAAAACCGGGGCTGGAAAGTTAATAAAATTTATACATATGAGGTTAGATGCAAAGATGTGTTTGCCGCACGGATTTGTAAACATTTTCACATTGTAGTTGTTGAGGAAGTTTGACGATAGTTTGATGGCTGCACATGGCTTTAAACTTTTATTGTGCTTTATTGAGAGAACTGTGTTCAGGGTGTCGTTAAAGGAAGTGGCCATAAATCTTTTAAATAAATAACTCCAGTTTGAAGCCGGGCATTTAATCGCCTCCACATTATTTTTTACGCCAGATTTTTTAAACAAATATGTGTTGTTATTTCTGCGTGTTAATAATGAATTTCATGTTTTCGTCGAGAACAATGCGGTGTAATTGATATTTAAAAATGGCTTGAAGTTTCGTTTGTTGTATAATTTCCTCCAGCTTTAATAAAATAAAAGGCCCGTCAAGAGTTTACGACTTGGAGTTTCATCATGGGTCAGAGGTCAGATTTTCAAAGTTAACCCCTCGTCACTTTGTTGGGGTTAGGTCTTAGAAAGTTATTCCACTAACTTATTGCCTTCCTTTTTAGGCAAATCGACTGGTGACGACCACAACCGCCCAACTTTCAACTTTTTGAGTGAAGTTGAGTCTCGAGAGTTGCAACAAAGAGTGAGAAATCGTGTACAGATGATATGTTGCGACAATAATTTCGATCGTGTTTCAAGTTTGCCGAGTGAAGTTTGCAGATTCTTTGAATTTTTAATTTCGGAATTACAGCCGGTGCTTAATAAATTTATTCAATTTTAAATGCGAGAGGAAAGTTTTAAAGTTTGTTCAAGGAATTATAATACCAAAAATAAATATTTTGCAACGGGCGGGAAAACGAGTAGTTTGCTTATTCAATTTATTAGCGAATTCTAAATCAATAGTAGTAAAACATTAACAGTTTTCAAACTGTCGTCCGATTGTACAATAAAAGTAAACTGTATTTTATTCAGGAAAAAACAGTAATGAAACTGGATCAAACATTTGCATATCTTTTTTTCAACACAATGCAAATTTTAATCTCTTTATCGCTGTTTGGAACAATTTACGAGTTTGATGCCGCACAAATAGAGGTGTAAACTGTGTGTTATTAAATTTAGAATATTGCGAAACGTGATTTAGCGCAAAAACAGCAATTCAATATTGTGGCACTTTGAGAAGTTCTTTGATGATTTGTGTTAAAATATACCGTTTACAAAATAAAATGAACAAAAAATAAATAAATAACAAATGCAAATATGAATTTTTGTGCAATTTGTTTAAATTAAAATCCCTAACAGTTACATTTTTTTGATATTATCAATTAAATCAAAAGAAATTTTGGGAGTTCTAATAATGATAGTCACTTAAAAATTTGTATACAATCATAATCCGTTAGGTCCTGATTAATGAAAACAGTTTCAACATGGTTAAAATAACACTTCCGGTAATACCTAAAGTCTTTATTAACTTTTTTGTTTTAAATAGAATAGTAGATTGTTTAACAAGTAAAGAAAAGTGATGATCTCTTAGTGAGTGAAAATAGATTTTACAAGCTAGAAGACTCACCTTTTTCGGATACTTCACTTTAAGAAAATTATGATTTAAAAAATAGAAATTGTCGTGTTCCTACTAGCAAAGTTATCCGTGTCAAGCATTTGTGATAAAACATCACAACTATGTAGACAAAGAATTTTCTTGCTGCTAACAAGAAAAGAGTTGCTTACAAGAAAAGTCAATTATTTTAGCTTAAACAATGTTATCAGTTTCTATTAAATACACCAAAAAGCTATGTTTTTTCCTGAATTTATTAAATTCTCAATTTATTTTAAGGGAGTTTTTATCAGCTTTCTCTATACCTAAATGTAGTTGTTTCGAAATATTTACGTTTTTTTTTAAATTTCTGGATTTGCATTTATGTTAACTGTTTTTTAGACTAAGTTTCCAGAAATTTAAACATCTGTAACTTAAAATTTTCAAAAGAAATGCCACAAAATGGTAGAGAATTTATTTCTGCATTGATCTCTATTAACATTCCTTATATTTATGTTTAACTTATGTTTTAAAGATCCGCCAATGTTAAAGAAAACCAACATAATTTGAAACATATCAATTTATCACAGATAGTTGTAGGAAATGTTAAAACAGACTGTTGCAAAATAAAATTTTCTTCCACTTAGTGAAATAAAAATTGGGGCATTTCATTTGAAAATGGACTTATAGTTTGTTGAGGTTGTCCAAAATAATGTTAAGATTTTAGAGTTTGTATTTTTTTCTAATTCTGAATACACTGACGTAAATATGTAGGCCTTCTTTTTTAATAGTCCAAACATAATTTCAAAAACTTTAAAATTGGTAGAATCACCGATCTCCGAAATGAAAGAGGCAAATCTTTTTTTTAATCTTGAATACTTCTAAAACGGTTAGATTTAGGTATAGGAAAAAAGAAATCCTTTTGAAATAATTAGAGAAATCCCAAAACGCAAAAAAAACCTATCTTTCTATGTAAAATAGGAGAGTTGATGGCGATTTCCGGTATAACCGGTAATGGTGATACGTTCAAAATACTTTCATTCCTTGTTGAACGAGTTATGGCTGTAAACCAATTTTCAGACAAATGTTATCAAAATTTTCAATACTTTTAATGTCCGGTTTAGGCGGAACAGCCTGTATAATAAGTGTTAGTAAATTTTTTTATCACAAGTAAAAATTTTTGCCCAGCATATCCAGAAAGGATGAGAATAGGACCGACCATATTTGCTAATATGTGTATTTAGCATAAACGAATAAAATTTAAAAATTCTATTTTTTTTATAAATTTCTTATTGTTTAGCCTACAACTACAACCAATAAGTAATCAAAATCGAAATTTTTTGTTCAGAAAATTTGTACTAAGATGTTTTTTTATTATTATTTTGTCTAGCATCTTGTGTCAAGAATTTGGAAAAATCTGAAAAATGTTTCAATAGATATATTTCTTGAAGTTATTTGTATGCAAAGGCGATTTTTTTACGTATTTTTTTCGACTGTCTATTACTGCATTTTTTGTGTCAACTGCTCTAGACTTAATCACTTTATTTTAGTAGTGGGTTGTAGTTATATTGGTAAAGACTTAAGTAAGGTTTATTAATATACTCTAGAAAATTCTTACGAATTATAATAGCCTTTGACAATCAATAATTATTTTATAATTAGGTAAATAATGTTACTTTTGTAATTTTTTCTTAGATATTTTTCTAAACATAAATTTTTCTGTTAAGTTGTTATTAGATACGTAACTCATTAAATTTATTTGTTTACTCTCTTTTTAGAATAATAAAATTTCGATAAAAATTAGAATAAGAATTTTTTTTATTTTATTCATTATGAAACTTGCCTAATTTGCAACACATCTTTGGTGCACTCATTCGTTTTGGCAAATATTAGGTTCGTTAAACAAAATCGGTCTTTTCATAACTGGTTAGTGATAACGTAAATAACTTTTGTGTACATTTTAATTGGTGACATATTAAATAAAAGGCAAAATTAGAAAAACATGTTTGTTTTAAGCTATTTAAAGGTAATTGCAAAACATTGACATATTTTTAATAAAGTTAGATAAGGTTCTTGGTTCAGTCTATACACTATAAAAACTTAGTTTGTGTCGTACGAGTACATAAAAATAATCTAATATGTTTTATAAATAATTAAGAATTATTACTAAAATATGACCAAACTTACACAAGCATATAATGGGGACTCTCGGGATGTTAGCCCTTAAACACAAATTTATTTTTATCAAATTACTAAAACAATTACAAATTACAATGTGGGTCTTATAAATAACTTACTAATCATACACGCATTCCCACACAAAGTTAAAGAACTTAAGGGGCTGGTTTCGCGAAGCCCCTTTGAGACTAAAATAACAGACCAGTTCATGTAGATTTAAACCTCATAGAGCACTTACAAGACACGATGAGACGACAAGTTAAACCTTTGCAACCAGCGTCGTTAAATTTTAACGACCCTGGAAACAAACCTTTTAAAATCCCGGATCTCGTTGTTCCACATACTTGAAGAAATTTAAAATCAGTAAATAATATAAAAGAAAAAAATACACGTTTTAAGCAGCTTGTTTGAGCGCTCGTATTTTATTTTCAGACTTAATTGGGTCGTTATTTCTAATAAAAATTTCGTCGTTTTCGCCTCCTACGCAGCCTAAAAGTAAAGTAAACCATTACTTAATTATACAGGGTGATTTTTTAACATGAGCCACTTTGGATTATTACTTCAGAATATGAAAAAAAATGTGGAAACTCTGAGATTGAAATTTTTAGGACTTGCCGACTCGAATAAAAATGTTATAGTCAGGAATTTCGATGTCTATTGTTTAAATTTCAAATAGTTTTTATTAAAATTAGGCAGCACATCAGGTTCTCTAAAAATGCAAGAATAGTTCTGAAATTAACTATAAATTGATATTTTTGATGTCAATTTCGGAGCACGAGATACTAAAATATTCAAAGTATCGTGTGGTGTAAGGATAAATTTTGGTTTTAACGACTCAATCTTAATATTCATATTATTTATCTTGCAATTAAGACTGGTGGCTTGTGTTTTTTTCTTTGTAAAAACACTAATATTATAATGTGTTAGGCACGACAATTAAATTAAGTTTTTATTTACTATAGAACGAGTTACTATTGCTTTGACACACCAATAACAATTAGGCAGGTAATGTTTGAGATCGTCGTAACACGGTTTCGTTTTGTGTTTGTTGTTAATTGTGGTTCAATAAGAATTACTAAATTAAAAGGAAAATTATCTCTTTTTCAACAATATTTCACATAATGGCAATACTACGTTTTAAACCAAGAATATTTGTTGTATATTTCTATAAACATGCATAAAATAGATGTAACTTTTGTTTAGAGTAACTGACTCTTCGAGTTTAGTTCACTAAATTGCATTTATAAATTTTTAGCCCGGCGCCTCCACCAAATTTGCTGCTAAAGTATTTGAAAGAATGCACATTTTAAATAAAAACATTTTAAGAATTAAATTAAATTTTAAAAGTTAAAGATTTACTTATTTGCAGAAATAATTATTGTTGTAAGTTTGAATTTTTCAAAATTTCATACATTTTTAATTTCATTTGCAAAGATCATGTGTTACAAATAGCCCGGCGCCTCCACCAAATTTGCTACTAAAGTATTTGAAAGCATGCACTTTTTAAATAAAAACAATAATTCATTTTTTCTATTGCATCACCGTTAGTATTTTAAATTTTATGTCAACTTAACGTCTTAATTTTTCTTTCATTGACTATCTACTGGGTGTCCATTTTTCGAGTTCCACCATGGGGATTTCAGTTATTATAAGAGATACGAGATTGGTTAAATTAGGGCAAAGATGAACAATTATCTGAAAGAACATATAATGTATCATTTTTAGTTTTTTAACTACTGAGACAAAACACAATTTTCTAATTTGCCTTTTTATTATTTTAAGCGAAAACCAAAAGAAGTAGACGTTTTTAACTAGGACATCTTTTTTACAAGAAATATACATTTGTTGTTGCCTTTTCCAAGGCGTTCTTGATGTCAGAGTTACAACATTAATTTTGAATTTTCCTTATAAACGCCATATTTGACATTTCTATTTTTGAAAAGTTTTTTTGTTCCTGAATAGAATGATGTATCACATGACATGATCTTACATGCTGATTAAAATTAAGAAAAGAGCGTTTAACAAAGAGTATTTTGGAGAAAACGTCAAACATGTTGTTTAACAGACTAAATTTTGACAGTTTTATTAAAAATGCGAGCAGAGTTTTTATAATATTTTCTTGTTGTTTCGCTCAGTTTTTAAATAAGCATGTTTGGCGGAAATGTGAAACTTCCATATTCATATTCAATAAAACCTCTAAAATCTGGTTTGTTTAAAAACAAAATTTTTGGCATTTTTTCTAAAGCATTCTTCACAAAAATGCTTTTTTCTCCATTTTAATCAGCATGTAAGATTCGCTCATATCATGTGATACATCGTTATAATCAGAAATAAAAACACTTTTTAAAAATGCAAAAGCGAATATTTCTTCCATAAGAAACATTAAGGACGCCTTGGAAAATAGAATGACAGTTTTAGATTCTTTGTAAAAAAGAGCTTCAAGAATGTCCTAGTTAAAAACATTGCTAGTTTTTTTGGTTTTCGCTTGAAAAATTAAAAACAAAAATTACTCATTTACGATTTTTCCAATATTTCATTAAACTTAAAATGACACAACAAATGTTGAATTTTCAGCATAAAAATGACAACTTTGCCTTAATTTAACCAACCTCATATCGAAGATTCCCTTGGTGAAGCTCGAAAAACGAACACCCCGTATAATAGAAAAATTGTGTCATCCGTTTCCAAAAGGAGTTTAATTTCTGGCAAAATTAATGTATTTACAAAGTAATTTTCTGTTTCTTGGAAATAATGTTAATTTATAAAAGGATTTTTTGATGTCCAAGAAAACATTCACTAAAAGTTTAAAAATTTCTTTTTTTTTACTTTTCTTTCTCCGATTTGTTTTATATTAAAGAACAGATAAAGAACAAATCAGTCTATTGCTTGGCTTTTCTTCAAATGTAATTGATTTCTGCTTGTTATTTCATTGAAGAATATCTATACCTTTTATCTTGTAGTAAGGGTGAGTCGAATGAATAACGTTTATTTTTTTTGAAAACATCAATTTTACATTGTGTTGGGCACAAAAGTAAAATAACATTCTGAGAGAGTTATTATAAATTAGCTTTTTATGATTTAATAAAAATAAATAAGGCTGGTAAAAAAACTGATAATATTTCAGCTGATGCAAATATCATAATTATAAACAACACTTATTTTTTTAGCTAGAAACATCGAACTGGTCAGGTAAATATATAAATAGCTTAACGTCAACAAAATCCACTTTTTCATCGCTAATAAGTCGTCGATGATAAAGTGGCATCTAGCCGTTGACAGCAGCAGTCTAACCCAAATTAGCTACTACTGAAAATTAACTACAAATTGAAAAACGTGAAAAGTCTATTTCTGGAGTCAATTTCGGAGCTCGAGGTGTTAAAATATTCAAAGTATCGTGTGGTGCAAGGATAAATTTTGGTTTTTACGCCTCAATCTCCTAAGTATATCCAATCAATAGTTGAAAAAACCAAAAGCAGGCTCCCTCAATCTCAATAACCATTTTTCCTTTGGCATGAAAAACGCCGCATGGTGTTAAATTTTCCATAGGAAGTGCGTCTTAAAACGTTCAGTTCGCATTGATGTGTGGTGTCAGGTCTCGTCGGGGGATCTTCGTGGCGTCTGACGTCAAAAGCGGAATCACCGGAGAAATTGGAGCTGATGTTCGGTCTTGTTCCGCCATTCGTCTCAGTTAGCGAGGAGATTTATTTTGCCGCAAGGTGCGCTTCGCTCTTACACCCCAACCCCGTTTCACTTGCACCTTTATAAATTATAATTTAGTGGCGAAGACGCCGCCTGCTAATCTCCACCGCCGACTGCTAATCGCACTGACGACGAGAGAAAATGAAGAGCGATCGCTAAATTTCAATAGGGGGTTTAAAAGGTCAGGTGAAAGTTCAAAACGTTTAGCTGTTCCAACGGCACCTGCAGTTTTGGGGGAAGAGGAGCTTTCCTACATTGAGTGTTAACAGTTTAGCACAATAATTATTTTAGTTATGTGAAATGTGAGTAGTCACAGTAACTAATTCAAGATCGATGTTCGAAAAACTTCAACACATTTCTTTCTTTAGAGTTAATAATTCTTCGACAAAAAAATATGAATTTGCTATTTTATGTTGATAATTTTGTTGTATTGCTGTCTAAATTTTAACACTTAAATTTAAATTAAATTTTAAAAGTTAACGATTTACTTATTTGCAGAAATAATTTTTGCTCTAGTTTTGAATTTTCTACAATTTTATACGTTTTTAATTTCATTAACCACGATCATGTGATAAAAATTTTCTTAATATTAATCATAAATACATCATTTTATACCTTAGAGGTAAGGATGGCGTCTGGTTTTTAGCAACTAGTTTAAAACTGTTCTTTTCTGATCGATCAAGGACTCATCTAAAGTCAAATAATGTTTAGAAATAATAATAATTAATAATTAAATCGCCTTTTTCAAATAGTCCAAGGCAATTTTAACTTTTCGACAGCAAGTTTTGTCGTTTTTAAGCAAGAGGGCGTTTAAAATCAAGTGTTTTACTTACATTGGTGCTTAAAATACTAGTCGCTTTTTAGATCAGAATAAAGTGTCTTTAGGATTTTGACAGCGAGTTTTGAAATATTTGAGAAAGGAATCATCGAGAACAATTGATTTGAAAAAAACTGATACATTTTTCGTTTTTTTAGAACCAAATCGGGATCATATTTCTCATAACGTAATTTAATTTGATGCAAACCCGAATTAAAAGCTAAAGCTAACTTAGAATGAACTATTTTCATATATAATTTTACTGTCTGTCTTTTTTGCTTATATATTTTTATATATTTTTGATATTATTTTGGAAAAGTACTTTACTTTTATAAAGTTTCAAACAATGTGATATTACAAACTTTAAAAAACAACTACGATTTTAAAGTATGTTTTCAGAAAAAAAATTTTTTATTTGTTAATAGAAGAGCTTGGATGGTATTGTCTAAAATGAGTAAATAGTGTTATAATTTTCATACTAATGTTATTAATGTCAGTACTTGTCCATTTAGTAATTCCAGATATACTAAGCATTGTGAGATTTTATTTGAGTATTTGAAACGTAAACATTTACACATTAAGCCATTATTAACTAAGCTTTTAATTTTTTTTCTATAAGTTCCAGAGTTTATATTTTTAAAAATTTATTAATTAGATGAATTTTGTGTTTATTTCTTTCAAATGACATACCATCAGTATCTAAATGTCAGTATCTAAATGTTAATTTAAATTTTAGATTTTTGTTGTTTTTCATTTGGGGCATATAATTTGATATTATCCATTTGCATTAGATGATTCAGCTTTAATATTTTCCTTTATTATTTGTAACTTAAAACTATAACCAGAAAGTTTAGAATCTTAGAAGGTGGGTTTCTAGCTAAAGAAAACTTCAAAAATCTGAATCCCAAATATTGCCTCTTTTGATTTGAATCTGTTTTTAGACTTTTGTCTTTTGGAGCTCAATTTAAAATTGCTTGAAAAAATTTATTAATATAATTAAAAAAAAATTTGGATGTACCTAATGTCATGTAATTATTTTCTTAACTTCAGTTAACCAGAAATGGGGAATATAATTAAAAGTTTCTATTGGGTTTTCGTTCATTTTGTGTAAGTTTAAAAATAAAGAAAGGTCTATTTTCTGACTATTACTCAAAAATACAATTTTCTAGCAATGTTTCGATTTTTTACTTAAATTATCTTCAAACCGGAAACTGTTTTTTATAAACGGGTTGCGTTGTATTCGAGCATTTGAGTTTGACGCCTGAAGATCATTTAATAAAACTCGAAACGTTGTTAGAAAATTGCATTTTTTGAGAAGGTATTAGTCTAAAAACACCCAAAGACCTTCCTTTATTCTAGAACTGTAAGCTTTTTTATCCGATTTCACTATGTAATGTGTCATATTTTGAAACATTTTTAAGTGTCATAATGAAAACAAATATTACAAAAAATGTTTATAACTATTTATTGATATAAGATACACAATTTAAAACATTGTGAAAATCAACATAAAATATCTATCTCGTATCGCTCTTTAGATCTAGCAGGAATTAATATATTTATAGCAGATTGAGCTGCTAATTCTACGTCAGGAAGCAAACTTTCCTCTAAATCACTCATTTTTAAACTTTTTAAACAACGTGCTGTCACTGTGAAAAAAGTAAACAACTTCCGTAAGTACGGTGGCGTTTTTTATAATGCATAGCTAACTCCAATACTGCATTCAATTTAATGAAATTCTAAACTCAAAATATTTGTTGGACGGTGAAATCAGATATACCGTTGTACGATATTTGTATCGTAATGTATCTTTACGATACTTGATGGATTATGAACAATTTTTCCATCGCGTATCGTAAAATTTCTCATTACAATACACATATCGTTATAATCTATAAAAGCATCATTATGTTTAGCATCTATAACGTTTTTTTGTTTTTTTCATGAACAACTATAATTACAACCAAATGATTCTTAATACATGTACATGTAACCCTTTTGTTCTTCGTTAATTATATTACTTTTGAAAGAGGGTCAATAATTTAATTTGGATGTCCAAGAAATTATGCTGTCATTAAATTGTGGAAAGACATATTATAATTGGTTTATATAGAGTTGTCCAGCCCAGCTTCCGTCTTCTGTAGCTCAGTTATTAGTAAACATATTGTGGACGCATTTCAGGAACATATTTTTGATCATACAAACTGTTTCAAAGTATTTTTTTGAAAAATAAAAATTTCTACTTAACTCTTATCTAGTTGGATTTATTTTTCTTTTATTTTAAGTTCCTATGTTGGTATTGTATTTATATTTGCGTTTTGGAAACTTTTTTAATATTTTTTTTATTATTGGTGAACAAGAAATAAACGTATGAATTGACAGAATTGATTATTTTGGACCTGATTTAAAGTTTGGTGGCAAAGTTGCGCGGGTCGCTTAAATAGCTTAATAGCTTAAAAACAGCAACAAAATAAACAAAAACAGTAGAGAAGTGTTTTTGCCGGACAGTATAGAGAGAGAGAGATCTAGGGGCTTGTACCACAACACAGAAACAAATTTATGTTTACAAAATGTCTACTGGTAAAGGATTAAATGAAATGTGATGTAATATAATGTAACAATTTTCTAACGCGTTGTATAAATTAATTGTGCACAAATAAAGCAAATTTATGTGCAATACTAAAAACAATTGCATTCCAGCTAGCGGTTATAAACTCTACATTTTGTTACTTCATATACACACTGTAATAAATCATAGATACGAAATGTACCCAAAATTAAATAAAAATAGCTCTTTATGAAGCATTACTTGCCTCATCCATCAATATCCCCAATTTCTCACTCGTTCAGCCTAGTTTTGGATTAAGATCGAGTTAGAGCAACATGAGTGAGAAAAATACGTCGTTACGTCACAACAAATGCATAAATATTCATCTTCCGAGCGTCACCACTAACACTGATAAATGGTAAATTCCGACTTTATATATTTTCCTGGTATCTAGTCTTCCGGATAGCAAATAACTTCATGATTACTATATGACTGTCGCTTTTTCTTTTTTTAACACCTTTGTCTGCCGCTTCATCACATACTCTGTCATCCGTATATCACATAAAAATATATGTACACGGAAATGTGAAATATTGGCCCGACCTACTAGAATTTTTTAATAACGTGCTTTAGAACTCGGAAATTGTCGTCTGTGGGACCATAATAATAATCTTTCTTCTTGGTCCTTATTGCGCTATAATTTCTGACGGTTATGTTAATTGCAAATGGGGAGGCGTTTAATATCAAGAGACTTGATTGCATATAAACTACAAAAATATCGCCATGACAAGTCGAAATTGGGTTTGCGTTCGTTGAACTGATTTTATTGTTGACCTTTACATCGTATAAATGTGATAAATTCATGTAATTGAGATGAATGTGATCAAGAGTTTATTGCTGAACTGTTGGCCATAAAATACAGATATAATTAATTGTAAGCACACAATAATGGAAGTTTCTGTTATCGTAAATACCTTGATTAAATGGTTCCCACAAAATTATAACCTCATAACGCTAGTAATTTTTCCTACGATTACTATCAGTATCGAGTGTTGTGAAGAGATTTTTCCTGGCAATTGTACTCAAAGTTGCCAACTTAATTGATCGCGTAGTGCTTGTCGAAGCTTATACTCGGAAAGCAATAGATCTCAATAGTTCAAAGCATGCTGGAATTTATGTCGCGTTTCCGTATCCTGTTGTACAAGAAAAGCGATTAAAATTTCGGTCAATTACCGAATGCGGTCAGAGCGTTTTCATCTAAAGTAGGACTGGCCTCGAGGGCGTTCGAATGGCTTGTCGATACTCGAAGTAGATGAGGTGCCGATTTGTCCGGTCCCCAAAGGACCTTTGCTCAATTCCGGTTCGTGCCGACGCTTCTCGTCCTAAGGATGTGATTTCAATTTGAGATTTTTGTTTCGTTCGTTTATCGTTTGATCGAGAGATTGCGTCCCTGTGGAGAGCCGGACATAATACGTGTCTAACTAATCTCGGGAGAGTTGATTATTGGGCCGTTTTCCGAATTTGCCTCACTGAATGCGAAATTTGAACCCTTTTTGAGTTCGGACAAACTTTTAGACTAAGAATTGAATTTCCTATTTATAAATTTTTGTTTAACTATTCAATCATATAAAAGTATCCGGCTCGAAGGACTATGTTAAGGGATAGAGGTTTACTAACTTGTCGGCGGTTTGGTTAATACTTGATTTATAATAAAATTATTAATTTTACTGCATTTAATTCTAGCTCTACAAATATATTCGCTATCATAATTAATATAGAAAACTTTCGTCATGTTGTCACTGGTATACTCTGTCGTTGAGTAGTATCTAAAACTGCTGATAAACTATGAGCAATTTTCTGGTTTTTCTCACTTCCTTGTCTTTTTACTGAATCGTCACTGGATGAGAACATGAGGTGAGTGACTTTGGCTCAATAAACTTTGCTAGAAAGTAGCCCATCATAGTTCGGTAAATTCTGTTTGACGAAGTTTAAAGTTTTTATTCACTTTTGCACTATTATTAAACATTGTATTTTTATATTTACGTTATTTGTCGCAATTTCAGTAACTCCTTTTATAAGGAAAAAAAATTACCTCTCCATCTTTTCCTTCAAATGTTTTTATTCACTTTTTACAAACTATATCATTAATTGTTACACGAACATACCTATTCAGAAATGGACTTTTGCAAAACAAGCTTAAATTTTTGTATTTTTATCATAAATTAGAAAGTTATAGAAGATGAATGAAAACACAAAGTTTTGCAAGACATTTTAGAAAATGTACCGTTTTCTGTACGTTTTGAAAATGATCGTAAAATTGATCACATTATGGTTGTAACCTCTTGTGGTTCAAACGTAGAAGAAATAGAAATAAATGAATGTAGAAGAAGAAATCAAAGTTTGGAGTGTCTGCTTTAAATTAACCTTGTATTGTAAGATAACTAGTATCCAAAATTTGGTAAAAAAATATCAAAGAAAAAGTACTAATGATCGTTATATGGAAATTTCTTTTATTAAAATTTCTCCCTCAATTTTCACCTAATTTAGATCTTAGAAAGTAGTCAACTTGTTCGTTCGAACATAAAAACTGCCACACAAAAGATTTACAGAACAAATTCCGAGGTTAAATCGGTTCACATACAAACAAGAAGTAAAAACATTAAAGATGGAAAACAATTGCTCACAAATTTTTCAAAATTCTGAAGTTACTGTTGAAGTATTTAGATTTAATAAAGGTTTTATCTGGAGGTTTGCATGTTTGTACAAAAATTTATAACAATGCACAAGTATTTGTAAAACTTTTTCAATTAATCCTATCGCTTACACTGGCTGGAAAGTGGAAACCAATAAAATTTAATTTAAAATAAAAGTTAGACGAATAATTTTCTATAAAAGGTTTGCTAAAAGTAGTCAAAAATTATATTATTTTAAGCAGCTTTCAAATTGAGATTTATTTATTGTTCAAAAACTTTCAACAGCAACAAATTTTGGACAAAGTTAACGTTATTTTTGAATTTTTTGAGAATTGAAGCACATTTTAGAGCTAAAATGTTACATTTTCTTTTAAAATTTTGTTAGAAAAAATGGAGAAATTATCAACTTAAGTAAAAAGTTCCAGGTTTTACTATTTTTAAGCACGATTTTCAATCAGAGAGGCAATTATTTCGCAAAATTTTATTAAAACATATTGAAGAATTGACGTTATCTTACCTTTTATAGGTCAAGACTGATTTATTTGGCAAGTAACAAGATATCTGGACAATTATGTTAGTTTTTCTCAATTCGGCTTATTTTTGAGCGTAATTTTGTCAGAATAAGCCGAAAAAACACAACATTTAGTCGACAATTATGAGAATGTCGACAATGAGAACTAAAAAAACCACCAATTACCTATTTAATAGATAGTTTTCTGAAAAAGGTGCCTTACTTAAACATTTTGGAACATCTATAGTTCAAATGAAGATATTCTTGATAGTAGTTAGTTTATTTTGTCTGATCTAGTTATAAAGCGTTTTTGACTAAACTTACTAAAAGAAGATGGCAAAGTTGAAAATAAAGTTAAAGATGGTGCAATGAAAAAGATGAGATTGGCTTTTATTTGGAAGTAATTGCCAATTTTGTCACCAGAATAAAAGAATTTGGGTCATCGAAAAAATATTATAATATTCGCTATCACTCTCTTGTGCATTAAACGGTATTGATTATAGATATTAATAATAATAATAATAATAATAATTGTTTTGTGACAACAAATTTGGTAAATTCGCTTTTAATAAAATTTAATGTTTAAATTTTAAATTTCAGTTTTTTATCAGTAATTCGATAGCGAAGGACAATCGAACAATGTTCCACTCTTAACTTTCGATATGTTTTAGTCTTTTGAAAGTTAATTGTGAGACAACCTGTATACAGCAAAGTAAATGGTAGGTTATTAAGTTAAACCAACTGCATTTAAATAATAAAAACAGAATCCAAGTTATAAATATAAGCAGGACGAAATAAATAGTCGTCTTTTCAAATTTATGGAGCAAGTTTTCAATTAATAAGGTTTTCGGAGCCGAGTCGGGAAGTAATAAGAGAAATGGCGGCGAAGATGGAGGAGGACAGTCGATAGGAAGTCAATCGAATTAAGGACGTGCTTAAAAACGCTTTAGGTGCTGCAATGCATTTAATTTTTCGTTCCATTAATTCATTAGCACTGAAAGATAATCAATTTATGGACTCGCTTTTACGTTCCGATTCGCACAGGTATTTGAATCTTAACTAACCCGGCGCATCCACCAAATGTACATTGAAAAAGAAAAAATTGAAAGATTTATTAGGCTGGAAATAGGAAATTGCGTTCTGCCAATTTGCATTTTTCACTTGTGAAATTTGCAAATAATTAAAATTCTTAGCGTATATGTGCCCGAGTATTAGAGTTTTCATTACAAATATATACATACTAAAAACAAATGGTCCTGAAAAATGTTTTCGGTAAAAAAGAGACTGGTTTTAATTTGGAACTGATTCCAAATTTTGTCTCCAGAATAAAATACTCGTTTCTTAATGGACGATAAATAATAATCTTAACTCTTAAAGGCACTCACTCCCTATCGTTCGTTTGTGCTTTAAAGAGTTTTTTTAAATCTTCTCAAAACTTTTAATTGGTGGCTTCTTAATCTCGCGCAACTTTCGCTGTAAATAATAAATGCGAAACAGGTGACGGCACCGCCACATATTACAAGTGACAAAATGTTCCCTCGAGGAGGGCCTTAGGATAGACGTCGTAGATCTCGTAGCCGCACAGCTCGGCAGCTTTATGATGCGGTACGGTTTACGTATGGCCAATCCCGTTTAGAGCCTCTCTAGATTTAATAGTGACTGAATTAATGCTTATATTATTCATGGTCTTGCCGTCACCGAATGTATAACGCCTACCATGAATGCAGAGCACCCGAAACATCGCTAATGGTGTGCGAGGGGAGGCTCGAGCACTTGAGCTAATTTATCCCAAAGTGGAGTGTAAAAGTACGTATGGGCATTACCATAATGAAAACTAAATGCAAATGCTAGATAAGGCAGGTTTTGTCACACGAATGTTAAAAAATATTTGTGGTCGTTGTCAACACCAAGTTTTTGTGGAGAATAAAAAATTCAGAAATTGAACACGGAACAGTATCCATACGAATAAGGTAACTGTTAATTTTTTTCATCACCATAGGAATATATCCTGCCTTCACCAACTGTTATAAAGTTATATTTCCAATTAAAAGTTAAAAATGCGAGACCAATGATTTTATGTTGTTCAAAATGCACCAACTGTTTCTACTTACTGGTGCTTTGTGCAAAATGCTGCTGATTGTTGTTTTTACACTTATCCCTAAGTCTGAGTGAATCGATAGAACAGTAAGATGTCGAACTTTCTGTATTTTGTGTCATACTATGGCAATGTCTTCTTCAATAACAGCAGTTTTTCGATGAATTACACGAACCCCGTTTAAAAAAAAAGACGACCACTGAAATTCATTGTACCAGCGTTTTAAAACAATTATTTGCAGATTAGTGGTCAATGGAAAGTTAATTTACACCTAGAAGTAGAAATAAGATAGAAATGTAGTGCCATATAAAAACTACCTCAAAATAATTATAGTGATCCAAAACGCATAAAAAATATAGCTTTCCATTTAGAAAAGGAAAGTTTATTGCGACTCCCGGTCGTTCATTGTACAGAATCTAAGAGATTATGGTTGTATACAAATTTTCATATAACTATCATTATTAGAACTACAACACTTCTAATGTGAGGTTTAGAGAAAACACCCTGCATACAAAACAACCATTTTTTAAATTCATTGCTTTAACTTTTACGGTAATAGAACAACTGCGCTTCCTGGTAACATAAGGAGGAACTATCGAAGACGGAAACATTTTATTTGTACGTGGTTTTGTATCCTAGCCTTTAGATATTCGTAGTCTATACAGGTTGTTAGGAAATGGTCCTCCAAGAATTTTTAAATGAGTATGAGGCAAAATGAGAACGAAAACCTTTATACCATTTTTTCCCTACAAAAATGGTTTTTTCAAAAATAAATAATTTAAAATCGGCCCCACTGTTTGAGTGCTTTTGTATAATTTGATTGTTGAGTTAATGAATTAAAATAATCGATTTGTTAAGAAAAGTCTGTTACTTTGCAACAAAAAAACGAACAATAATTTTCTGACAGACTTTCGCGACCAATGTCACGTTTCTGTCTTTTTTTAAACTCTGCTGTATAATTCATCAAAACTTTCAGATTTGCAGATTTGCAGATTTGCATTTTTTACCAAAATAGTCAATAATTTGTTGCTACGTTAATCAAGCAAGCAAGCAAGGGTCTTGTAAAAAACTGAACTGTGACTGCAGCTTTTGTAAAATTTACGTACCTATTGACCAAATATTGATCAACACAGATTATTTCCAACTAAAAACTATACGAAATTTTCGCTTTTTATTTATTTATATCATACTGTGCATTGAAGCAATAGGTTTTATTAAATTTATAAACTACAAAGTAAAACCAAAATAAATAAATACCAAAAGACAAAAGAACATAACAAAACTCTTTGAGAAT
This sequence comes from Tribolium castaneum, assembly GCF_031307605.1. NCBI lineage: Eukaryota > Metazoa > Arthropoda > Insecta > Coleoptera > Tenebrionidae > Tribolium > Tribolium castaneum. The sequence continues at coordinate 10,804,383 of NC_087399.1, read as the reverse complement.
GGTTCGGATAGAGACAAGGTTCTTTCAAAGTTCTTCATACCGTCCAACGACTACATTTTGCTTCACAAATCTATCCTGAAATTTTTGGAGACCATTCCTTAACATCCTGTATTTAAAATTGTAAAAAATTTGGCATAGACGTGCTCATTGCTCAATTTCATTATATTTCAAAATATAATATATTTCAGGTGTGACGATGTACCACTTAACATTGAAAAGAGATATTTCTGTTCTATTTTTGCAATCAAGCTCACAAAATATGCTAATTGTGACAAAAAAATGTGTCTAAAAATCATGGCGTGTTAAGTGGGCTTACCGGAAAAAGGTATCACTTTGAATTTAAATACAGTTTTTTTCTAAGTATGATCAAGACTATGACTATGAATGTGAGCTTTTGTAATGAATTAAATATATGAAGCCCGATAATAGTATAATCTCTGATTTCGTAATTTTTATTGAAATAAATTCTTTAAGACTAAAGTTATTAGAGTTAATAGTTATTTACCATATTTCCCTAGACGACAAAATTTTGTTTAACCTTAAAGAAATCAGTGGATAAAACGCTATTTTATCGTTCATAATAGAATACATTATACCGGGTGACCTAGCGGTGTGTAATCGGTCTATAACTTTTTTGCTATTTGAAATATGGCCAAAACGTTTTTATTATCCGATAGATCGACTTAAAATCCACAAACTAAAAATATTTTTATTATGCACAGGGTGTTGTATTCAGGGTGGTAAACTAAAGTTATATTTTTTTAAAATTGAACACCCTATATAACTTTATATAAACTATTATAGGTCTATCTCTTTTTGTTTCGGAATTATTCAACTTTCCGTTATAAAAAAGACCAATTTTTGAAAAATCACCGCAAAGTCGCTTATGAATATTTTCCGATAAATTTGCAACAAAAAAATTCAAAGTACCTTGTAGTTTTAGTAAATCGACAACTTTTAGTTAAAGCACGTAGATAATATACAGGGTGTGTCAAAAGGCAAAAAGTTAAATAACTAATTTTTGTCAAATGGAACATCCTGTATTTTATTAAATGTATCGAAAGCATTTTTGATAAGCCTTCTAACGGTATAGGGTTTGCATAGCAAATTTAAAATATTTTTCGAAATTGTTCAAAAAAATATATTTTATTACAAGAAAATTTGTTAGCCTAGAATCTCATAGTCACATAGTAATTAATTTTTTGACATGTACTAATGTGACTAATTACACAAGTAATCTAATTATTAACTGATAAATAAATTATTAATAAAATAAATAAAAAAATTATTTTTTATTTTTTGAACACTTTAAGAAATATTGTAAATTTGCTATAAAAACCGTATATCAATAGAAAGCCTATGAAAAATGCAATCGACACATGTAAAGAAATACATGGTGTTCCATTAAAAAAAATGAGTTATTCAACTTTTTGCGTTTTGGCACACCCTGTACATTATTTCCGTGTTTCAAGTAAAAATCGATTATTTCCTAAAACTACAGGGTATTCGGAGTTTTTCTGTTGCAAATTTGCCGGAAAATATTCATAGGCCACTTTGCAGCGATTTTTCAAAAATTGGTTTTTTTCATAACGAAATGTTGAATAATTCCGAAACAAAAAGAGATATTTTTTTGCGTAGAATCTAATCATGCAAAAATATATAGGGTGTTCCATTTAAAAAAATGTAACTTTGGTTCGCCACCCTGTATACAACACCCTGGGTACAATAAAAACATTTTTAGTTTGTGGACTTTAAGTCGCTCTATCGGATAATGAAAACAGAATCGCAATATTTTAAATAAGAAAAAAGTTATAGACCGATTATGCACCCTTGGGTCACCCTGTATATATATTTCTGAGATATCCAAAAAATGACTATCAATACGTTATTAATAATTACACACAATTTCAAGGTTTTTCGTAGACACACATAAACTTGTGCTCATTATCAAGCATCGAACGCATCTAGCCAAGCAACAAACAGGATAATACCTCGCGGTAGATAGATTTAGCATAAATTCGCTATTAAAACAGCAGCGTCGGTTTCGTAGTGGAGCGCATCGCGGCGTGAATAATAAAAAAATAATGCGAGAATGTCTGGAAAAGCACCGGCGATTATTTCATAAGCGCCCTTTTGCCTAATGAAGCGTAATAAATCGAGCGATTATAACAATCCATTCGCGCCACAAAACCAGACCATCGATCATGGCGCTCGCTATAGCAATCATTAATTCTTCAGTTCTGTCCTCTAGGCCATAAACGCGTTCAACAAGTATGCAACGAAGGTATTAAATTTCCGGTGGAAGGAGAAACTTGGCCACGATAACAAACGACGCCTTCGACTCACCCCAACAACGCACTTTTCGCGTTTTAACAAGCCTATTGTGATTCATAGCCGGTCACGTAGAAAAGGCAAGCGAAATATGAATCTGTGAGGGGTAATTGATAATTGCAGGACGGGAAGATAATTTCAAGAAAATTATTATCCTGGCGAATGTTGGGAGTTAAAATATTGTGCAAAAAATCGTAAAATTGCATTTTGATAAAAAGCATTAACAACCACGTCCTTTGAAAATTAATTAAGAAAGCAAAAATACAAATTAAAAAGTTCTTATTAAAATTCTGATGTTATTCAACTTTTCACAAACCTTTTATTTTTCTTATTTTTCTTGACTACTGTGAGCTAAAAAAATTATCTTTTAAAGTGGTAAAAGTCACACCATTTTAGGCACATTCATTTTCGAGCAACACATTTTGAAAAAGTGCGTGTTTTGTTACAAAAAAATTAGGGTGTTAGATTTAGAAAAACATAAGTTGTATTGTAGCTCATTTCTGAAACACGCTGAATACTTGAAAACACCAAAATTTTCAAAATAATTTTTGTATATCTAATTGTATAATGGTAGCTGTAAGTACTAAGTTGTTATAAAGAAAATTTTACGTCTGTTGGTACTGTTCATAAAAACTTAAAATAAAATCTGAAAATGGAATGGCTGTGAGACAGGATTATACAGGTTTTTCCGTCTAAACCCCACATTGAAGTATTAGGAGTTCTAATAATGATAGTCATTGGAAAATTTGTGTACAACCATAATCTTTTAGGTCCTGCTCAATGAAGAAATTTTTAAGATGGCTGCACTTCCGGTTATACCGGAAGTCGCTATCAACTTTTTTATTTTAAATGGAAAGTTATATTTTTTAAAGCGTTTGTCATCTACTAGAATTATTTTAAGGTAGTTCTGATGTGCTTTCCCTATACGTAATTTAGCCGTTTTCGAAATATTTATGGTTTTTATTTTTTTTGGTTTCGCACCTTCCAGTTCAAAAATCGATAACTATGCCATTTTTGAAAGTTTGGAAATATTTATTAGCTCATTAGAAAGAGAAAGCCTAGATTTTTCCTTCGGTATTTTCAAATTTCTAAAAAAGAATAAAAAACTCCAAATTTTCAAAGGTAAGTTTGCAGAACTTTAAGTACTGTAGTGAGACCGTGATTGATGATGGTTGATCGATGTTTAAATGATTTACAACTTATTTTAATTGATTTATTTAATTAATCTTGAATTTTACTTTTGTTTTCTTTTTTCGAAATGGTTTGGCTCGTCTAGTTAATTGATACGCTACATGATCATTTCACTTACCTACGTTGTGTTGTTTTGATGTACGAAGTCACTCTTATAATGATATCGTAATTTGATCTTAATTCTTATCAGAAAGGGTTCCGGATTTATCCGTAACGCAAGTCCGGATTCAAAGTAGTGTCAAAACGCATGGGAGAAGAAATTTAAACCACAAGTTTCCTCCAAAGTTATTTATTACAAGAATAATGAATATTCCGTTGGATGGATTACAATAATCAATGGTTATGAAAGTTTGATCAAATTTGGCCAATTGTTATTTGTTTTTGTATAGTAATGTCGTCAAAACATATCTCAGAGTCGTAACCACAATTCGTTTGAAATTCCAAGTAAATAGTTTCGAAGTTGCTGAGTGATACGAAAAAGTTTTATTGATATGATATGACGTTAATATTTAACATGAATTAATTTAATTCGATAATGTCCAAATAAATTAACCTACGTTTCAGATGATATTGTTCGAACTCATAGGATCTAGGCAATTGACAACGCGTTTCTAAATTACTTGTACCAAAGGCGGATTATAACATGCTCGCGGAATCTTTGATACGTGCATCGCATTGAATTTTGCGCCCTAGTGCCGAAATTCCGTCTCCGGTAAAAGTCAGGTGATCAACACCTAGAATGAATTTCGAATAAAACCCGGACATACAAGCTTTTACAAATCAATCTGAATAAATGTAGAAGTAATTTCTCTCTAAAGTTTTCCGTCCACGAGCTTTGACAAAGACTTGTGCAGAACTTTGCCATGTCGCGATATCAGTTTATTACAGATAATCACGGATGATTATGTCTGCTCGATCGTCCGTAGTAGCCTGCAAGTACGTGGAAGTACTTGCCGTTGGGACGGGAATTACAACGTCCATTCTAAGTACAACGGGCGGAAACTACGACCTGCCACCGCGTCTTAGACCTTGTTAAAGTTGGGGAAGAGCGTCCCCGGGGACTACGACTCTTCCCATGAAGATGGCCAACTCACGAGCCTGTAATTTCTGATCTGGACGCAAAAGAGAAACACTCTTTTGCTTTATCGCCTAACGCGTTGCGGAAGAGAAATCGTTCTACTCTAAACCTATCCTTAACTAGCAACAAATCCTTCTATTTCGTAATATTTTGGTGTATGCAACCTTAAATTATCTGTGTACAACAGTTTGAATAGCACCGTGGGTTTTGGATTTAGACTTTTGTTGTAGTTGAATATTTGTTTGATGCCGTTTCACTCAAATTTGTCGTAACAGATTTAGAAGTTAGAAGCAAAGAATATAAAGAACTTTTAATATTGTAATTTAAAGGTGGGATGGTTGAATTGAAAAATATGAAATTGTTTGTTGCGAGTTATTTTAAGTTGAAAATGATTTATTTAAAATTTATATAGCTGACGTAAGACGAAGCACAAGAATTTAAATAATTACTGGTCTTTTCGGCATTTCCGATGCTTAATAACTTGGTGGTTACGAGAGAATTTATGAAATGAATGATAATGATCACTATTTCGAAATGACTTAAATGATTTAATATTATAATATTAAATGAATAAAAAATTAATTAATCCTTTTGAGGGCCTACCTAGAAATTTTAATCCTCCTAACGCAGGGGGTTAGCTGCTTCCCAGGTGTTGTAGTTCGCAGCACTACCTAATCGAACGAACACTAAACTTGTCTCGTTTTTAACTTACTCACTAATCACTAACGCTATCACTTAATTCAAGAATTTAAATTAATTTAATTTAAAATTACGCTTAAATGCACTTAGTACAATTTAGACGCACTAAAAGGTAAACGAAGATGTTTTTTAAATTTATAAAAATTTAAAAGGGCAACACGACAATCGACTACCTCGAAAGACCGTCAAAAATCGAATCCCTCCTAAAGTCAAGGGCTCATCTTGCGTAAGCTACACTAACTCGCTTACCCCACTACCCTTGTTAAGTAGTTTCCACATATGCGAAATTTTGCAAATTTGACTCTTATGATGTCTTGGCATTTGATCAAACCTTGTTTAACTTTCTAAATATTATTATTAATTAACAGCTGGGGTGTTTTCCGATTAACAATTTCATTATAATTAAACATTAAATTTGGTAATCGTCGATCTGAACTGAATACAATACAAGAACGCTATGGAATTTCCCCAAATATCCTGAAAGAGAAATTAAACTCCAAAATTGGTTGTTGTCAGGTCTGAAGTTGTTTTTGGGAACACAATGAAATGAATTTTGTGTAACAACAAATTTTGTTTGTTTAAATAACACAGAAAATATAAGGAAGAACCCCGTGAGGAAACTGTAATTTTGGTCGTACTACCCCTTGTTAGATGTCGCCCCCAGTACTACACCGGTACTATTTTAACATTTCCGCGTTTTTCTCCAATTTCCTTAGGGATTTTCCTGTCTACTTTCCTCTTAGGATTATGTTAGTAACGGGCAGCAATCGTGTCATGCAATTTTTTTGCTTACAATAATTTAATTAAATAGAATGATTTATACATCCGAATTTCGACGGCTGCGCCTTAAATATTAGGGTTAAATTTTACATCAAAATGTTCAGAAAAATTTCGCGTGTTTTTCTAAACTACTGGTTTCGTGATCTGATGTTGATTTAACAAAGAAAACGTTAATTTCGCTGCAATTTCTTATAAGGAATGCACATGTGTGCTTGTAATTTGATATTCTTTTAAAAAGCTCTGTTCTGTAACGAATTTGTCAACACCCCCTATTCAAGCGGCACTTGACCAACGTCGTTTTGGCTATACTAATCTAGTTAACAGACATGAATTTCAATCGACCAATTCGTTCTTGAAGTTTTGCAACAATTTGTTAACAATTACGCCGAATAAAATAAATTATTCAATTTTATTTGATGACTGGAGTACACTGCATAAAGACTCAACTTTTTGGTACGAAACGTTACGGGAATTTTTGAATAAGATGAAATTTTGATTCTTTCTCGAGTTGTTTACTGATCATCAACGTGCCTTAAATTGGCTCATAAATTCCTTTCTTTTTGAAACGTGACTAGTTAATTTCTAAACAAAATTTTGGATTTAATTTTAGGTTTATCAATAAATTTTGGCTATTTTAAACGAAAGTAAATTAATTATGCTTTTGTGAGAAAATCATTGGATTAGCTGGGCGACTGTGGTGCAGAGCCAGGCCGTCGCCAACCCCCATATCTTTGCATATCCACTTGTTAAAACACATGGCCTTTCGACCACCCAATTTGGCGATTTATAACGTTTTTAACAGTTCTTGGAAAGTTTCGTGGGAACGATAATTTTCTAAACATTTTAATGCTAACAAAGGAATAAATAAGTTAAATTAAAATTTGTTGCAACTTTTGAATTGAAGTTGAATTAATATTGTCAAAGAACTAAACGTTTAAACTGACTCCGAATATTTTGCGCTGGTTAATAAAATAAAATTTTAAATACCGCGATCATCACATTCGCCCCCTGTCTTGCGTTGCTTCGTAGATGCAGCGTAAGACACCGCGTGTAGGTTTGCTGTCCTCTGGTTGGTGGTCGGAATGGTGGAATCACCAGATGGTGGATGCGCCCATAATGTCAGAAACGCTCGAATTGGTAGATACGCCTCGAGATTGGCCCTCATGAACTTCTTGCGGTTTTATTTTAGTCGTCTCGTCGGTGGTAGAATTTCAAATTTGTCATGTTGTATACACCTTTAATTTCGTTCGTCACTGGGTCGGCGATTTGGTATGTGTTTGGATGAGGCTTGGCGATTATTTTGTACGGACCACTGTACAAAGGCATGAACTTGGCGAATTGGTGGGTTCTGGTATCGGAAGTCACTTTGTTCTTCAGTAGGACCCAATCTTCAATTTCCAGTACGGTAACTTCACCCTTTTGGTTTTTCTGCCGTAAGTTCGCGTGATGTCTCAAGTATTCGCGAGCCTTTTCATGAATTTCTTCTCTCGTGAGTGGCGGACGTACAGGCAGTAAACCCGATGTGACTGCATCTAGTGGGTTTGGTGGTGTTCTGCCGTACAGGATTTCATATGGAGAAAATCCGGTACTGATGTGTGGCACGTAGTTCAAACAATCTTCGATGTTGCTCAAATGGTTGACCCAACTGGTGTGGTTTTCTCTACAATACGCTCGGAAAATTCTCCCCAGCTCCCGCATTACGCGCTCGCTAGGGTTCGATTCTGGGTGACGAATCGACGAGAGCGTTGGTTGAATGTCGGCAGCTCTCAAACTATTCTGCCAAGTGTTCGAAATAAATTGTGTCCCGTGGTCGCTTAACACACATTTGGGTTTGATGTACCCAGAGAAATCCTCTATGAGACGTTTGGCAGCGATTTTGGCGGTGGCTTTTCTCAGTGGGTAAAGTTTGAGAAACTTGCTGAAGACGTCAATGACCACAAATACATAGGACGCCCCCAATCGACCTGTTGGTAAAGGCCCATAGAAATCGACGCAAACTAGGTCTCCAATGTGGTCGTAAAGGATTGGCGTTAATGGACCCTGATGTGGACGGTTGGAACTTTTTGTCTTCTGACAAAGGTCACAACTTCGTAGACGTTTCTTAATTGTACGATACATGTTCGGCCAGTAGTACTCGCGCTTCATGGAATTGTACACTTTGGTTGCCCCGAAATGGCCCAGGAGTTGGTGATGGTAATCCACGAGCTTAATTACCAAACTCTCAGGTATGGCCAGGCAAACGTCGTTTGAATTTTGAGATCTGTGAACTAACACATTATTTGTGAAATTATATTGGGACCAAACCCGTTGAGTTCTCGCATCTGGAGCAGCTGCACCGGATTGTTTGTTGGCAATTATTTGACTCAAAACAGGATCATCTGATTGGTGTTGTTTGAGATCGGACATCAGTTGGAGAATTTCAGGTGTGTTGTTGACTTCAAACATTGCAACTATTGGTTGTTCACGTGGATATTCATAACTGGCTTCACCGTCGGACGGGTATCGTGACAGGATGTCGGCAACTACATTATCCTTTCCTTTTACCAACTCGATTTCGTAGTCGTACTGTCCTAGTATCAAAGTCCATCGAGTTAGGCGTTCACTGAGCAAACGACAACGGCTCAGAAATTTCAAAGCTTGGTGGTCGGTTCGGATGATGATTTTTGTGACTTGGATGTAGATTCGAAATTTGTGTAAGGCAAAAATGACGCCGAGTAATTCCTTTTCTGTAGTCGTGTAGTTGAGTTCGGGTCCTTTCAAAGAGCGACTTGCAAAAGCGATCACACCTCGCGAACCGTCTTCCTGAATTTGATACAATTCCGCCCCCAATCCGTAACCAGAACTGTCAGTTTGGACGTAGAATATTTTATTCAGGTCGGGGTAACGTAACAACACAGCTTCGAGGAACAGCTCTTTCACACGATCGAAAGCTTCTTGTTCATTTCGTCCCCATCTCCATTTTTCACCCTTTCGAAGTAGTTTGTTTAAGTCTTGTGTGGCTGCACTGTATCGAGCACAAAATTTTCGATAAAAATTACAAAGTCCCAGGAAGGCTCGAACGTGTTTAGTTTTCTGGGGAACCGGAAAATTTCGGATGGCGCTGATTTTTTCCGGGTCGGCTTTGATACCGTTGATTGTGAGAATGTGCCCCAGAAATTTCACTTCCTTTTGTATGAAATTGGATTTTTCGAGATTTATCGTCATTCTAGCTTGCTTCAATTTTTCGAAAACTTGTCGGAGATGTTCCAAATGTTCGTTTAGCGTTTCGGAAGCCACTAACAAATCGTCGATATAATTCACGACGAATTCGCGAACTTCTGTTCCTAACACTACGTCCATTGCACGACTGAATGAACCCACAGCAGTTTTTAACCCGAAAGGTAGGACTTGGTATGTGTAACTGCGACCGTTGTACAGAAAGGCGGTGTACTGTCTGCTTTCTGGCGAAAGTGGGATTTGCCAGTACGACGATCTCAAATCAATGGTGGACATGTAGCGAATTTCGTGAAATCGACGTAATAATTCGTCAGCAGCGGGTGGTGACTCACAATCGGCGATCATTTTGGAATTGATCATTCGGGCGTCGAGGCAAATTCTCACCGTTCCATCTTTCTTTTTCACTACCGTCATGGGACTTGCGTAAGGTGACGCCTCACGTTTTATCACCCCCAAGTCTAACATTTCCTGAATTGTGGCGTCGACGGCAGGACGTAGAGCAAAAGGTACTGGGTACGGTCGTTTCAAGAAGGGAGTCTTGTCGTGTAGTTTTATTTCGTGAGTGTATTTGTGTGTTAGCCCTGGACGCAAACTAAAGATACATCTGTACTCTTGCAGCAGGTGTATTAATTTCCGTTTCTCGGCCTCAGGAATTTTTAATGGGTCCACCTTGGCTTGTAGGGCACTGGGTGACTCTAAGTGTTGCTTTTTGTTACAAGTCGTGATCGGCGCCGAATGATTGACTTCGATGTGACCAACAAGATCTTCCACATAATCCTCCGGTTCCGGTGGTATCTCCGTGGTTTTTCTAAACGGAAAACTGTGGTGCTTCTCCCCGTTTCTCAAAAGGATTTCGTTGTTATCGAAATCGATGACCGCGCGTTGTTCATTTAGCCAGTCTGCTCCCAAAATGGTTGGCTTGATTAAATTTTTAACGACAAGCGCCACGACGGGGTAGAGATGTTCGTCGATTTTGATTTCCAGGTAACACTGAATAACAACCTGGCAACTTCGCTGGCCGATGGCTCCACGAAGATGGATTGAGGTAACCGGTAATGTGGGCGGTTTGTTTCCGGTCTCGATCAACTTGGACCAAACTTCTTCGGAAATACAGCTGACTTCACTTCCGGTGTCCAAAAGCGCGGTGACTGATTGTTGTTGAGAGATTTGGATCTTAATCTCCGGCACGACCCTTTGTATGTTGTTGTTACCTGCGGCAGCGGATTTAATTATAGAAAAAACATTTAACTTAACCTGGGATGCTCGCGGTCGAGCATCGTTTTCCCCTTCTGTTGACTGTGACGAAGTTGAACGTTTACGTTTCTCTCCCGTCCTCAATTGTTGGTTCCTGCTGTCGCTTTGTGGGCCGTGCTGCTGGCCGGAGTACTTTAGGCCCCGTCCTGTACTCCGCCCCCGTTTCCCGAATTCTTGGAGTTTCGTGATGTTTCACCCTGCGCTCTCGAACTTGTGTTGTTGCGGTTGTCGTTGGGGTTGTTTTTGCGCCAGTGATTGTTGCTGTTGTTTCCGTTGTTATTGTGCCAACGGTTGTTGCTGGTGCTGGGTTGGTTGTTGCGCCATTGTTGTTCGTCACTTGAGCGTTTTGGGAAACCATTTCCACGATTTGCAGGAGCCGCAGGACGAGTTACTTCGTGGCGGTCAATGTTTGGCCGCGGGCGCTTTGGCTCGTTACGCCGCTGGTGGTCTGTTGCGCGGGGTCGTTCCCTGGGAGCGATGTTGGTTTTCTCTCCCGGATTTTGTCCCGGAATTTCTTGAGCTGCCAGGAATTCGGCGGCATCCGTGGTGGTACAGATTTTCTCTAATACCCACAACGACTGTATTCTTTCGGGGAAGTGACGCAGTAATTCATCCAGCAACACTTCCTCCGATAAAGGTGTTGTTAACATGTTCGCCATGTCGACGTAATAAGCAAAATGCGACAGCATCGTGCCCCTGGTTTCGTCATAGCGGCCTGTAGCGATTTGAAATCTGATGTCCCGTTGACGCTTGGCCGACCAGTAGGTCCGGAGAAAGTCCCGTCGAAAGTCCTCGTAACCACGCCACTTCTTCTGGAATATTCCCGTCCAATGTTTGGCATTGCCTTTCAAGCAATCCATGGCGACTCCCAAAAGACGCTGCGAGTCGAGCCCGAAAAAACGTCCATATTCTTCAATGGCTCGTAAGAATTTCACCGGATTTTGCCTTTTCAGGCCTTCGAAAGATGGTCGTTCAGGAGCTGGGAGTGGGCGATCCAGCAAGCTCCGGAGTACTCCGGAAATTGCGGCCACATTGTCTGTTGTGATTGGCATAGGTGGTGAGGCCATCACTGCTCCCGAAGTCGCTGATGTGGTCGAACTTCCCGGCTCTTGCACAAGAGGGCTCGCAAGAGGGGCTGGTTCCGGAGCTACCGGAATTTCCGGGTCGGGTTCTGGCGAAGTCGTCCCGTCGCTAGGTAGTGGAGTGACTTGCCAACCATCGACATCAGCGGCGGCGCTGGTACTTGGACGTACCTGAAGGATGGCTTGCGGTCTTTGAACCGCTGTCGACGTCGATGGCGCCGCGAAGTTTGGCACATTCCTTGGTTGTTGGGAGTTTAACCAACGAACGAACCACGTCGGCATTTCTTGCGGTGGGGCTCCGGCGTTTCCGGTGTTCCTGTTGTTTTCCATGTCGACAACCTTCAATCTCGGGTATCGAACGATCAAATAAATTGGAGTCCTAGAAATTTTAATAACACAGCAGTATCTTATTTACGGCAATTTTCCCCTCGGAAATGACACTTTATGACTTTGAATCCTGGTCACGGCACCAATAAAAATGTAGTGAGACTGTGATTGATGATGGTTGATCGATGTTTAAATGATTTACAACTTATTTTAATTGATTTATTTAATTAATCTTGAATTTTACTTTTGTTTTCTTTTTTCGAAATGGTTTGGCTCGTCTAGTTAATTGATACGCTACATGATCATTTCACTTACCTACGTTGTGTTGTTTTGATGTACGAAGTCACTCTTATAATGATATCGTAATTTGATCTTAATTCTTATCAGAAAGGGTTCCGGATTTATCCGTAACGCAAGTCCGGATTCAAAGTAGTGTCAAAACGCATGGGAGAAGAAATTTAAACCACAAGTTTCCTCCAAAGTTATTTATTACAAGAATAATGAATATTCCGTTGGATGGATTACAATAATCAATGGTTATGAAAGTTTGATCAAATTTGGCCAATTGTTATTTGTTTTTGTATAGTAATGTCGTCAAAACATATCTCAGAGTCGTAACCACAATTCGTTTGAAATTCCAAGTAAATAGTTTCGAAGTTGCTGAGTGATACGAAAAAGTTTTATTGATATGATATGACGTTAATATTTAACATGAATTAATTTAATTCGATAATGTCCAAATAAATTAACCTACGTTTCAGATGATATTGTTCGAACTCATAGGATCTAGGCAATTGACAACGCGTTTCTAAATTACTTGTACCAAAGGCGGATTATAACATGCTCGCGGAATCTTTGATACGTGCATCGCATTGAATTTTGCGCCCTAGTGCCGAAATTCCGTCTCCGGTAAAAGTCAGGTGATCAACACCTAGAATGAATTTCGAATAAAACCCGGACATACAAGCTTTTACAAATCAATCTGAATAAATGTAGAAGTAATTTCTCTCTAAAGTTTTCCGTCCACGAGCTTTGACAAAGACTTGTGCAGAACTTTGCCATGTCGCGATATCAGTTTATTACAGATAATCACGGATGATTATGTCTGCTCGATCGTCCGTAGTAGCCTGCAAGTACGTGGAAGTACTTGCCGTTGGGACGGGAATTACAACGTCCATTCTAAGTACAACGGGCGGAAACTACGACCTGCCACCGCGTCTTAGACCTTGTTAAAGTTGGGGAAGAGCGTCCCCGGGGACTACGACTCTTCCCATGAAGATGGCCAACTCACGAGCCTGTAATTTCTGATCTGGACGCAAAAGAGAAACACTCTTTTGCTTTATCGCCTAACGCGTTGCGGAAGAGAAATCGTTCTACTCTAAACCTATCCTTAACTAGCAACAAATCCTTCTATTTCGTAATATTTTGGTGTATGCAACCTTAAATTATCTGTGTACAACAGTTTGAATAGCACCGTGGGTTTTGGATTTAGACTTTTGTTGTAGTTGAATATTTGTTTGATGCCGTTTCACTCAAATTTGTCGTAACAGATTTAGAAGTTAGAAGCAAAGAATATAAAGAACTTTTAATATTGTAATTTAAAGGTGGGATGGTTGAATTGAAAAATATGAAATTGTTTGTTGCGAGTTATTTTAAGTTGAAAATGATTTATTTAAAATTTATATAGCTGACGTAAGACGAAGCACAAGAATTTAAATAATTACTGGTCTTTTCGGCATTTCCGATGCTTAATAACTTGGTGGTTACGAGAGAATTTATGAAATGAATGATAATGATCACTATTTCGAAATGACTTAAATGATTTAATATTATAATATTAAATGAATAAAAAATTAATTAATCCTTTTGAGGGCCTACCTAGAAATTTTAATCCTCCTAACGCAGGGGGTTAGCTGCTTCCCAGGTGTTGTAGTTCGCAGCACTACCTAATCGAACGAACACTAAACTTGTCTCGTTTTTAACTTACTCACTAATCACTAACGCTATCACTTAATTCAAGAATTTAAATTAATTTAATTTAAAATTACGCTTAAATGCACTTAGTACAATTTAGACGCACTAAAAGGTAAACGAAGATGTTTTTTAAATTTATAAAAATTTAAAAGGGCAACACGACAATCGACTACCTCGAAAGACCGTCAAAAATCGAATCCCTCCTAAAGTCAAGGGCTCATCTTGCGTAAGCTACACTAACTCGCTTACCCCACTACCCTTGTTAAGTAGTTTCCACATATGCGAAATTTTGCAAATTTGACTCTTATGATGTCTTGGCATTTGATCAAACCTTGTTTAACTTTCTAAATATTATTATTAATTAACAGCTGGGGTGTTTTCCGATTAACAATTTCATTATAATTAAACATTAAATTTGGTAATCGTCGATCTGAACTGAATACAATACAAGAACGCTATGGAATTTCCCCAAATATCCTGAAAGAGAAATTAAACTCCAAAATTGGTTGTTGTCAGGTCTGAAGTTGTTTTTGGGAACACAATGAAATGAATTTTGTGTAACAACAAATTTTGTTTGTTTAAATAACACAGAAAATATAAGGAAGAACCCCGTGAGGAAACTGTAATTTTGGTCGTACTACCCCTTGTTAGATGTCGCCCCCAGTACTACACCGGTACTATTTTAACATTTCCGCGTTTTTCTCCAATTTCCTTAGGGATTTTCCTGTCTACTTTCCTCTTAGGATTATGTTAGTAACGGGCAGCAATCGTGTCATGCAATTTTTTTGCTTACAATAATTTAATTAAATAGAATGATTTATACATCCGAATTTCGACGGCTGCGCCTTAAATATTAGGGTTAAATTTTACATCAAAATGTTCAGAAAAATTTCGCGTGTTTTTCTAAACTACTGGTTTCGTGATCTGATGTTGATTTAACAAAGAAAACGTTAATTTCGCTGCAATTTCTTATAAGGAATGCACATGTGTGCTTGTAATTTGATATTCTTTTAAAAAGCTCTGTTCTGTAACGAATTTGTCAACACCCCCTATTCAAGCGGCACTTGACCAACGTCGTTTTGGCTATACTAATCTAGTTAACAGACATGAATTTCAATCGACCAATTCGTTCTTGAAGTTTTGCAACAATTTGTTAACAATTACGCCGAATAAAATAAATTATTCAATTTTATTTGATGACTGGAGTACACTGCATAAAGACTCAACTTTTTGGTACGAAACGTTACGGGAATTTTTGAATAAGATGAAATTTTGATTCTTTCTCGAGTTGTTTACTGATCATCAACGTGCCTTAAATTGGCTCATAAATTCCTTTCTTTTTGAAACGTGACTAGTTAATTTCTAAACAAAATTTTGGATTTAATTTTAGGTTTATCAATAAATTTTGGCTATTTTAAACGAAAGTAAATTAATTATGCTTTTGTGAGAAAATCATTGGATTAGCTGGGCGACTGTGGTGCAGAGCCAGGCCGTCGCCAACCCCCATATCTTTGCATATCCACTTGTTAAAACACATGGCCTTTCGACCACCCAATTTGGCGATTTATAACGTTTTTAACAGTTCTTGGAAAGTTTCGTGGGAACGATAATTTTCTAAACATTTTAATGCTAACAAAGGAATAAATAAGTTAAATTAAAATTTGTTGCAACTTTTGAATTGAAGTTGAATTAATATTGTCAAAGAACTAAACGTTTAAACTGACTCCGAATATTTTGCGCTGGTTAATAAAATAAAATTTTAAATACCGCGATCATCACAGTACCCATAACTATTTTTTTTAATGAAATGCCAAAAATGACACTAAATGGTAGAGAATTTAATTCTGCATCGATCTGTTAACATTTCCGATACTTATGTTTAATAGTTTTCAAGTTACAATAACTTTATGTTGGAATTGAGAAATTTATTAGCCATGGGTTTATTCTCATACCTTGCCATGGAAACGAATGAAAAAAAGTGAGAAATTAAAGTTTTTTAAACTAGAGTTCCTATATTGGGAGAGTTGGGACACTGAATGTTAATTTTCGAAATTTTGTTTCATATACGTCGGTTGGAATGTGTAAAAAAACAAATTGGGATAGAAATCAATGGTGTTATACTTGAAATTTGCCGAAACGTCAAATAAATTTGTCAAAAAATGTTTCCATTTTTCGTCGACTAACTGCGTTTAGAAATGGTTTAGACTGGCAGTCGTCGACAATTCACTGTTTTTTTTATATGAACTCCACATTTTAAAAGAGAGTTCTTTGTTAGTACAAGAATTTTACGTCTAAACTCTTCATCATAAACATTTTTTCCTTAACTTTAAGAAATGGAAATCATCGATGAAAAAGAGAGAAATTGAACTTTTCCTACCAAGTTTTACGTTTATTATTAACAAGCATTTGGAAAAGTGGATTGTCTAAATAATGTTATGTACAAAATCTATGAGATTTTGGGAATTTGTCTATGCATTTACAAAATACGTAGGCACTTGAACCCAAAATTGGTTCTAATTTTTAGGAAAGTTGAAACTGTAGCTGCTTGGCCGCCTTTAGCATCTTCGTGAACTTTAGATTCTGCTTCAAATTATAAAGTTATTGGAAATTCACGATTTTGTTACGTTTTTCATACGAGAACACCTTCAATATCATTTTTTAGAAAATTTAAAAAGACGACGGGAAATATGAAGGGTTCTTGATGACCAGTTTTTGGGACAAGATGTTTAACTAAAAATTGTGACTAAAAGAATTGCGTTTTTAGCATTGAAGTATGTTTTAAGTTATGTATTTAATATTAAAATAAATATCGAAAGATTTCAGAAATGTGAACATTAATATTGGTAGGTATTCAATTATTTTCTTTTTTTAAATATTAATCCCAAAATTTCTACGTTTTCTACGTCACTGGTTAAATTTGACGTACAATTATGTCATTTTATGCATTTGACAAAAATTATAACCTTGAAATTATTTTCGACATAAACCTCTGACATAAGTTACTACCAAAAATTTTAATAAAAAAGGATAGAAATATATACCTTATCCACATAATGCAAAATTGGCTCGGTTTGACGTTCAATGTCCCAACTCTCCCAATAAAGGAACTCTATTTTAAACCAACATTCAATGAATTTATTTTGTTTCTAGGAGATGGATAACACAATTTTGAACAGAGTTTCTAGTTTAAATTTAATCAGCAATATTTTTATGACAAACTATGCAAAAAATAGTTGTGGTTAGTAAGAAATTTTCTACAATGACAAAAAAACATAACTTGAAAATTATTACAGATAAGTACAAGAAATACCAATACAGATCAGTGCAGAAAAAATTCTTCGCCATCTAGTAAAATAAAAATTGGGACATTCTATTTGAACAAATTATGTTATGGGTACTTGAAATTGTCCAAACTTAACCTTAAAATTTTTGGGTTTATTAACTTCATCTTCACTTTTGAACACACTGAAGAACAGACACAGGCCTTTTTTTTAATTCTTAAAATAATTCAACTAATCCAAAAACGCAACGGAAAACTTAGCATCATTAAAAAAAAGAAAGTTAATAGCGTCTTCCGGTATAACCGAAAGTGCTACCATCTTGAAAATATTTCATTGAGCAGAACTCTACGATTTATGACTGTGTACTAACTTTCAGATAAATATCTTTACTAGAACTTTCAATACTTATAATGTAGGGTTTAGACGGACCCAGCACTATCTACGACATGTAGAAAAACATAATTTTCTAACATTTAGAATAATGAACTTTACCAACTCGCTGGGACATTCTTAATAAAATCGTTTAAAAAAAAACAGATATTATTTTCCATTGTTAATTAAATAAAACGGCATAAAATTTCGCATTCCTGACACATTTCACTTCTGGTGTGCAATATTCAAGTAGCTTTCCGACATTTGACAGCTTTTCATTCAGTTTTTATTTCTTTGAGTGAGTACAAGCTGAAAATATCATCAAGTCTGACGTCTTTTCACGTCTTGTAGATTTCACAAGGGAAAAATGTTTAATGAAGTCGACGGCCCGACGAGATGTTAGCTTTGGAGTTTGGCAAAGAGGTCCTTTTAAACCAATTCAAAGCCTACATTTTCAAATTGTTGACAAGAAGCGTGTAAATCAGCTTTGTTTTAGAACAACTGATGAATTTATAGCGTGGACTTGTCATACTTGTTATTGATATACGAGATGCAGAAAAAAGAATATGAATTACGATACATTTTATCGAATTCAAACTTTGATTGATGTTTACAGTCTAATTTCTTAATTTACATATTTATAGTATATATTTAAATAAGGAAAAGATAAGTAGATTGATGTAAAAGATACGGAGCACAATAGATGGTATTGATAAAGGAAAGTGGGACAGAAGCAACTCCACTGAATATGTTACACTCAGATTAGATAAAACGATGTACTCGCATATAAAGTTCGAAAAAATAAATTAATATTTGATGCTATTACAACAATTTTCATTTACATTTTACTCTGATGTTTGCAATGTAAAATTAACAACATTAGTTATAAATAAATGTCAATTAGTTTTGTTTGTTATTATTAATTTTATACTCTGTGTAAAATTATTGGAAGTGGGAAAATATTTTTTTAAATTAAAAAAAAACTGTTATTTGTGACATCGGTTTAATATTTAATCGAGGATTAAAAAATGAAGTTAAACCAATTCTCTAAGAAGACGTTACGGAAAACAATTCACACAATAAATGTTAAGTAGATAACTTTTATCTGCTTATTTCCTTTTCTTTGATTTATAAATGACAGAGAGATTAGTCCGAGCAGAGTTCTAATTTCTACAGACTGATCCAGAGATACTGAGTCTGTTGGCAACACATTTGAAAGTATTTGTGCTTTTGTGTAACCGAATTCGATTTCTCTTGACAATTATTTGACGTACAACCCCACAAGAATGTTAAATTGTTGTTAACTGGAAG
Organism: Tribolium castaneum; assembly: GCF_031307605.1. Classification (NCBI taxonomy): domain Eukaryota; kingdom Metazoa; phylum Arthropoda; class Insecta; order Coleoptera; family Tenebrionidae; genus Tribolium; species Tribolium castaneum. Next base: position 10,785,487 of record NC_087399.1, on the reverse strand, counting down.
AGTACTCCATTAGTATCCTTAAAAATTTAAGTCCAGTGTTGCCAACAGACTCAGTATTTCTGGATCAGTCTGTATATAAAATTGATAATCCACTCGTGAACTAAAACGTCCGATTCACACAAAAATTCGTTAAATAATTATTATCACTAGATTTTTTTCGAAAAAATGTTAGATCGGTTTATAAAAAGCTCTGTTAAAATTTAATTTGTTGTTAAAAGTTAACAACGCGAATGGACCAATCAAATTGGTTCAATTTGGTCACGTGATCAGTTAATTATGCATTTAATTGCGAATTAAATTTAGGATGCTTCTATAAACCGGTCCTTAATTTTTTTCTTCAAAAACATAATAAAAATTTTTGCTTAAGTTTCTTGATTATTTGGTCTGTTTATGGTGTATAGCTTAAAAAAAAGGAACAAAACTTTTTCGGCTTATTTCTCAACAGAATGAGCTAAATAGTGTTACAAACACAAAGAGATATAAATAAATTGGGACAGACTAGTTACTAATACTACTCGTATGTGACAAGCTTATATTTTTTGGCACAACTCATACCAAATTATTTGTTTTATTTAAATTAATTAATTTAATCTTAATTGGTTAATGTTGTATTGATTTTTTTCTTAGTTTAAATAATATCTTTTAATATAATTAAAGAAGAGAGTGAATAACTTTATTTTATTTGGGCGTAGCAATAAATTGTATGCAAAGAAGCAACTAGTATTTGCAAATAAGAAAGCTTTCTTGTTTTGAATTATTAATTAACTTTGCCTATATGTAGCTCCATATGTTTGTACAACCTCAGTATGGTCCAGTAACTAAGATCACATAATTGTGTCAACTGAGGTTTAGTGTTTAATTACAAATCCTTTTTAATTAATCACATTTACTAATTACTAGCTGAATGTTTGAACAGTCATATCTTTCAAGTGCTTCTCTTCAAAATCGTTTGAAATAATATGTGTAAAGCACACATGTTGATATCTGTTTTCATAATACAAATATTTATTAATCAAATAGCTTTCATCCAATATTTAATTGAAATAATGTCACACACGCCTTCAGCTATAGTGCCTTTGTAACAATATATTTAATAATTAGTTAAACTATGAAATTTATTACCTCTGGGGTGGTAATATACAAATTAGTAATCTCACGTAGTAATAGTTGGTGTCTAGTGACTAGGAATTACCACTTTGCAACTTCAATATTTCCCATCGATTTATACAACCACCAAAAATATATGAATAAAAGATGATTACATTTTGTTTTGCCTTTAATAAAGAACAAAAAATTACCTCTCAATTTATCATGAAATTAATTCAGTGAAAGTGTACACAAGTCCACAAAATGTTTTTGTTAGTTATTCTTCATCACAAAAAATTCCCTACTATTAATACTCGAACAAAGAATTAATTTAGTAGAAGAGGGTTACTGTTGCTCGTTTAATTATTAGTAACTCGATTGGGTTGACAATTTTGTCGAGAAGTAAATCCCCTCAAGTCTCGATTCTAATTTGGTTAAGTTAATTTGATGAGTCATCGAGATCATTTTCTTTTCCATTGAGAATATATGTGATTGGTTATGAAAAAGTAACATGCTTCCGAAGCCTCCAAATACGATTTTCTTTACGTTCGCAGTATTAAAAGAAACTGAAATAAATGACTCTTCAAAGAGAGATATGTTTTTCCGATACTAACATTTTTCATAAGAAAATTAATAGGGAATAAGGGAAAAACTCGCTTCGGCTTTTTCGGTGGAAATTTTTCTTATATGATGCGGTCACCCTTGCAAAGGGCAAAATTTCAAAGCTAGAATACAAGACATCTCCATTAAGAGAACTTGGGGACGCCTCCAAGCATTATTACTCAACACAGCCCATACACAATATCACAACCATTGTAGGAGGAAACACGTACACTTAAGACGATGGAAGGTGCTGTATTATGACGAAGAAGGGTTGCAATTTAATAATTCGACTCACAAAGGGCGCCCCGACAATCCAATCAATTAACACGATAGTGAAGTGAAACGTGGAAGGGTAAATAGTGACGGTAGGGGATGTTATTTGCCTTCTTCCGGAAACTACAAACTGGTTCCGTTTGAATTTGCCGGCATGTGACAAAAAACAATTAAAAGCACTTAACTTTCAAGGAACAGAACTTTAACCAATATCTAAAAATCTGTTACCTGTAGATTAAAAATAATGACAGTTCCGTAATCCGTTCAAAAAAACTTAAGTTTGATCCTCACCTGTACCAAAAATGTGTTTGGATTTTGACAAACTAAATTCCATTTCCTGAAACTTTAACTGATACCTTAACAACTGTTGCTCGTTGACAAGAAATAAAATGAAGAGATGGAGTACCAATTGTATAGACTATTTATCTTAATAAAAAATTAAAAGTACTCATCTCGTACTACAACTAATATTGTAACCTAAAGATCCAATCTTTGATTAATGCCTTGAAAACTATTAGTTTTCTTAAAAAAATGCAAAATCGAGTTGTTTTGACTCTCCAATTTGCCAAGTAATTTTTAATGGTTGATTTAATAATTAAAGCTAGTTTAAATAAATTGTTCTTGTGGCTAATTAAGTGAATATTTTTAACGAGTAAAAATATTTAAGGATAGAATGCTCGAAAAATATATCAAAAGTTACGAGTATTTTGCCCAGAAAAATTCATAATTTATTTTTCTTTCTTTCTTTTGAAAATCATTGTCTTAATAACATCAAGGCTTTAGAATGAAAAAGCCTTCCGGCAAATAGATAGATATATTTTTGTAATGACTTGGTATTTTTAGTTTTTTTTATGCCAAAGAATAATTTAGAAAAATTTTAAACAAAACTATACAGAGTGTGTCAGAAATAGGTGTCTTAATTCTAACAAGTAACAGAATATAATTTTTTCTATTTGTAATTTTTTACAAAAAATTCGCAAAAGTACTTAAAATTTGGAAAAAGATAACATCCTAAAACCTGCACTCGCCTATGGGTACAAAAATAAAACTATTTTCGTCGTCATAGAAACTGCTAATTTAAACAATTTAAAACAACAATAAAAATTGTTGCTTTGAATACAAACTAATTTTTAAACACTGACCGGCTCGTTTGCACAAAAGAAAGAGGGAAAACAGTGAAAATTATAAATAAGAATTTTGCAAAATGTTATACATAAAACTTGTTTTATTTGATGAGATTTATACGAGGTGAAATTAACACAAGTATTTCTGATACTCCCTGTAGATTTAAAAAATAAACGAGTGACATCTAATTAAAGACAGTTTGTTGAATATAGAAAAAAAGCAGTATAAAAGTGTTTAGTAAAAAAAAATAGAATTATTTTGTGAAATGAACTCAAAATAGCTTTCGATTACAGTTTACAAAATAAGTCTAAAAAAATCCAAAAAGAATTCATAACATAATCTAAAGAGCAATCCAGGTTTCAGATCTAGAGATGATTTGAGAAAAGCATCAGCAAAAAATCTTAAGAAATGTTTAGAGATGAATGTATAAACAATGTTAAAGAAAAATGTGGGCGAAATCCCACCGAAATTATAGTAGAATTTTCAAAAAAGAATAAAGAAGAATTCTTGAAAGAAAATTTGGAGAATAGAAAAAAGAATAAAGTGGTTTTGAATACAGTTAGGAAAATAATTGTAAAGAAGTGTCAGAGGAAGAATGTCTGGAAGGATCTAAAGATGGGTATTTAATATAATTCAAACAATTTAAAAAAGAGTTTAAAATTTATATTTCATAACAGTCTTAGAAAAAAAATTTAAGAGAATCTAGAAGATAATTTAAAGAATGTAAAAAAAATGTAGAAGAATTTTGAGTGCAGTCCAAAAAATAATTGTAAAGAGAGATCCATAAAAAACTTACAAAAGATTATAAAAATCTAGAAACGGCTTTATAAAACGACTTTAATTCTGAACAAAACAATAAAAGGATATTGAAAACGGAGTAGATTCTAAAACAGCATTTGAAAAATGTAAAAAAAATTAAAAAGTGTAGTCTACGCAATAATGATTGCAGAAAAGCACCTGTAGAACAATTTATAAGAGAATCGAAAGATTTTTTGCTTTAGAAAAAAATTGAGATGAAACTTAAGGGTAGTCTCTAGACAAGAATAGAAAAATATTATAGTGCTAAAAAATGATCTCGAGAAATTATAAATAACTTTAAAAAAAAATTGAAGAGAAGCAGAGTCTATATAAGAATTTGATAGAATGTTGAAAAAATATAGAGAAACTGTTTACAAAATAATTTTAAGTAGAACCTAAAAATAATTTGAAGAGAGAAAATCACAGAATTTTTAAAGGTGCTAAGATGGACTTATAAAATAATCTAAAGAAAAGATCAGATTTTAGACTTAGACGACTTTTGTAAAGGACTTGAGAAGAATTTTAAGAAAAATGTCTGCAATGGTATGCCGCCACTTTGTTCGATTATTATAAGTCCACCACATTTATAAAGCTCGTTAGAACTAGTCTCAGCGGAGCTTGAGAAATAATAACGCAACATCTATAAAAACCGTTCTTTTCGTTTAGTTTCGTGTCTTTTGATAAAAGTTATCCGCTTTGCTTGAAGTTTCCCTTCCTGTTTGTTTCGGCCTTGTTTGCAAAAAACCTAATCGGTCTTGTGTTTGAATAATTGAAAAAACAACTCACGGTTGGTGAAGCAGAGCATCCACAATCCCGAAATTGTGAGTTTGGACAAATAATCCTTCTCTCCGGTTCCATTGTACGAGGGATTATTCATCTTCTCTTCGGTGTGCAACCACTGATTAGTAAACATGGCAACAATGACAACAAGAAGTGATACAGTGGCGGTCAGAGGCGTCAACACCCATAAACATGACAGAGTGGCCTCCATGGGGCCGAGGGGATTGCCTCCATCGGTGTCGGATGCGGACGGGGCCGCATTGCGAGGCAGCGCCCTCTGCATTCTCTTACGGAGATTGCTCACCACAACCTGAAAAAATACAAACATGAATAATACTAAATTAATCTACAAAAATTTCTTAATTCATCAATATCCCATGTTTTTTAGTGTCATTATAAATCAAACAATAATATTTAAATAATGAAAAAAAATGTTGTTTTCTCCAAAATTAACGTTTACAGGAATTTTTAATTTTTAATTTAGGAAATTATACCGGGTGTTCAAAAATTGAGAACGATTACTTGGTGTGAAACATAAAGACATTAAAGAATAATAAAAACTGGAGAAGTTAACAAAATAAGTTTACAGTCACAAATTTTTTTAAATACAATTTTAGGAATTTTTTCAAGATTTTTCCCGTATTCTACACTGGTTTCTCAACAACGTACCACTGAGTTGGTGCGCCAGTTTTTGAGCACCCTGTATACTGGAATTAGCGACATATTTTTTTAATATAATCGACCAAAAGACATTTATCGTCACGTATTATGTAAACTCTACGTACAGTTAGGACTTAATGAATGCTACCTCCATCACGTCCGTTTGGATCGACTATCAAGTCCATGACTGTACACAATATAGTGGATGTTCCAATAATTATAAAACGTCTACTAATGTCCTTAAAATTTTAAAACATTAGTGGTTCTAAGTCTTAAAAATATTCTCAAGTATACAAGATATCTCTAAAATAAACTACAATACAAACCTTTTTTTTAATGGAACACCTATATTTTTTGCATTTTTGGAAGTAGTTTTTAACAATGTGTGTTTTCCTGTATTTTTGAAAATAAATTTAGCTGATGCAAGAGGTGAGTAGGTATTTATGGCTTTTCTAAAAAAAAATTATGATTTTAAAAAATTTAAAATTCAATAATCGACTCACTGGGACACTCTATAATTATGAATAATGATGATGTAATAGCCGCTGCTATAAAAAGCAAGATGTCCTTTTTAAGAGTTTTAAGAATTTTAATAATTTTACGAATTAATGATTGACAATTTCAAGTTAAAATAAAAGCAACGACTTTATTTTCAAGAGTCTATTACAGGGCCATGAGTATTTCAATTTCTCTTTAACACTTTCTGTGGATGGGAAATAATGTTCAGGAAACAGCAGTTTTTTTACTTTTTAGGATTTTTTTCGGAATTAAATAAAACGCAGGTTGCATTTAAATTTTTTTTCATAAAGACCGAGTAAAAAAAACATCCTGTAGATAAGTTTCAAAAATGTTACTTAAACGTCTGTAAAACTTTGAAAAAAATTGCTAAAATCCTATGCTTTTTGTCATGTGACGTTTTCCTCCTTAATCTTAATTAATTAAAGTAGTTCACATTTTTTTTTACTAATAGATGAAACCAATGTATCGTTAGAATAATTAATCCTGTCTGATACTAAAGTCAAAAAAAAATTAGAACGTCTAGTTTTGTAAATATTCATTATAAAGTATCAGTATTTGACAATTTTTGCAACATCAAAAATGTTACAGACTGCTTCTTCTTTTGTACTATCAGAGTCAGTTTATTTTATTGTAGACTAGTAGTAAACCATGAAAATATTTTTATCTCAAAAACCTTAATAGCTCTCTTGAGACTTTAATTCTTGATAGAAACATTAGGCTTCCCAGATTTTACTAGGATAATTTAAAGAGAAATATAGAAAAAGTTGTTTAGACTTAATTTACATTTACTTGATTATATCCTAAGCCAATTAGAATATTTAACAACTTGTTAATCACGTCAATAACGAATGCCAAAGACACCACAAAAAAGATTGAATCAAAACATTAAAAAAATTAAAAATGACAGAGATTGTTTCTTTTTTGCACTGATTAGTGTCAGGTTCTCTTTTTGTAACCAGCAGTAATCAACTAACAATTGTTATTGTCTAAACAATTATAGTACATTCTTTTTCATAAAACTTAAATCTTGATGAAAACGTATATCGGGCTTAATCTAAATTCACTTGACGATATTTTAAACAGATAAAATGTTTAACGATTAGTTTATCACAGAAACAACGAATGCCAAACTAGACACCAGAAACAAATTATCAAAACTATTAGTGAGTATATTAAAATACTAGAAGTGATAGACAAATGTGACATGATTTATCAGTGAATAAGTAGAAAACAAAAGCACTATAAATTAGCTTTTAGTAGAAGAAAACATTTTTTTAAACTATAGTGTTATTATTATTTATTACTTAATTAAGGTTGTTTTATTTTTAGCAGACTCAACTGGTATTTATGTATAATAATTGTGCTTTTAAATTCGAGTAAACAATAATATTCTGTTTTTAGCGTAAACATGTTTGCTTAACTAAAAAAGTCATAAAAATGCGTATTTGAAGAAAATTTCTTTATTTCTGCCTTTTATTCAATTGCACTTGTTTGCATACATGTATGTTTCTTACATTTGGTTCAATGAATAAATGCAGCGCTCTCAAGTTGGAAAGCTAAACAATGAAATTTGAATTTGGGGTCGAATACATGTTGGAATATGCTCAACCACTGCACTTGTTTTTTGTTAACAAAAAATTATTTTTGCGTTTCCACTAGTAAACGTCTGTTAAAAAAACAAAAAAAATAGAATCGGTTTACAGAGTGCGAAATTAAAATTTAATTATGGAATTAAACTAATTCGACATTAAGGACCAGTTTATAGAAGCGTCATTAATTTAATTCGCAATTAAATGTGTGATTAACGGATCATGTGACGAAACTGAGCCAATTTGATTGGTTTATTTACGTCGTTAACTTTTAACAACGAATTAAAATTTGATGAAGCTTTCTATAAACTATAATTTATTCTATAATTCATTTGAAATGCATTAACAAATGTCAAGTTAACAGTAAATTCAAATTTGACTGCAAATCAAATGTTTTGTAAACCGGCTCTCAGTGCTTTAAGATTAACTTGACATTAATTTGTCAATGCAGTTTAAATTGCGGCTTAATTCGAACTAGTTTAATTCTTAAATAAATCGTTCAGTAAACCGGTGTTTAATTTTAATTAATTATTATTTGGTAAAACATGTGATAAAAAACAACATTGTAAGATTTAATTTTTAATTTGTCTCAATTTTTTTATAGTTGTTTCATAAAATGCCAAGACAAGTTTTTTTCCAATTGTCAACTCCAACTTTATCGTTTTGTTATTTGCTATTGTTTTCGCATGGCAAACTTTAACTAAGTGGTTTAATTTTCGCTTTGCGTTTTTCAGTTTGATACGCAAGTATTTTATGAAATGTTGTCAAAACATCTAGGAAAATTATTAAAATAAATCGTAATTTGTAAAGCTTTAGTGTATTTTAGATGATTTTTATCTAAATCGACCCGAAAAATCACAAAATTTATACTAAAATATTACTTCATTCCTAATTACTTTCTTTCTTTCTTCGAGCGTTTTAGTTTTTTTTACTTTAAAGCAATTGTTTTGTGAAATGTAGACACAAGCAAGCCAAAAAGTCATTGGTATAAATTGACATTTGTATTTTTTTGTGCACTTTAGAAGGTTTTTGGATAAAAGTTTAGATTTTAGTACCTGAAAAATCTCCAAATTAATATTAACATTATTTTATTTTTGTTTGCTTTAAGCGTTTTAATACTTTCTTCACCTGAAATGTAATTATTTTACAAAATTTCGACAGAAATAAACCAATCAATAAATATAACTTTCTTTGGCGTTTCAAACAAGTTTTAACTAAAAAAAATGGTAAATCAAACCAAAATATTAATACAATAAAAATCAAAAGTAAAACTAAATCGGAAACTGAATTACTTTTTTGAGTATTTGAAAGGATTTTTGAAAGTTAATTTTTAAGCTAATTAAGCTATTTAAGCTAATTTTTCTATTTTTGCTTTTTTCGTGTGTTTCACTTTGCGAAAAAAAAAAACAAAAAAATATTTAAATAAATCAAAATTGGTTTTTGAGCATTGACTTGATTTCTTGTGTCAGATTTTGCTAGGTGTGGTTTTAAAATCACCATTTTAACTTTATGTTAAATTGCCGCTTTTTTGAGGTGTATTTCACTTAAAGACCCAATAACTTTACAAACTTATGTTCAAAAATGTCATAAACAGTACTATTAAGTTACATCGATTATAATTTTTTTAATCTTTCTAAAAACCAAAAAAAGTTTTCAATGTTATTCACGAGGTTTACTGTACATAGGAAACTCCATTTTATTTGGTTTGAGTTGAATTGAATTAGAATTGATTTTATATGAGACATTACAATATCTAGCATTAAAAGTTACTCGGGTTCGTGGTTCTCTGTGAATCACCCTGTAATGATGTTATCTCTAGCAATAATATTTTTCCGTTGGTTTCCCCCCAGTCACTTGATGGGATTTAAGGGATTTTGTCCAGGCCGGCATCGTATTAGACTGCAACTAGTTTATCGGACCCTTTAAAAGCGATTCATTTGTTTTGGTAGAGTCCCTTTCGTAGATAAAGTGTTGTGGTGACAACGGCGCCGACATTGATAAGGGCATCCCTGTTTGAATTTCGCCTTAGTTGGAAAAAATGCCGAAAAGTTGACTTTATCACGAGAATTGTGGACGATGGACGTGATGATGCATTGCTAACGGCACTGGGAGAAAAAATTGTGCAAAAAATGAGACGCAGAGGAATTGATGTAACGTCGACGCTGTTTATATGTATAATACAGTATATTTTACATATTGTGATAAAATGATAAAGTGCACGGCATAATGGAAGTTGGGTAGAGTGCTTGTATTAAAAATATTTCACGTTTTACTGTGGAGCAAGTTTGACGGGGAAAAATTGTGACACAAATGGAGTTAGACATTATTTTTTGCGCAAAAGTTGGTGATCTAGTTGAATAGGTTTTGTATCTTAATATCGTGTTATGTCAAAAGGACACAAAACTTTCCTGTTCTCACACAAATAGGTAAGTCTCTACAGTCACTTGTAATAATCAGTACCTAATCTACTTTTAAAATACATAAAAGAAAAAGTATAAGTTAGTACAAAATCAGTAAAAAATCGGTACAAAGTCAGTATAAATAAAAAGTCAAAACAAGGTCAGTATAAATTCGGTATAAATTCAGTAGAATACACTAGTAGAAAGTTAGAGAAAAGTTATTTGAATTTTGAATAAAATTAGTAAGTCTGTACAAAAACAGTAAACAAGGTGTGTCAGCAAAAAGTGTTTTTAATTGTATTTCAAAAGCTATTAAAGATAAAGAAATCAATGTGTGTAACTATTCAATTTTTTCCCCGTGCACCTCATTTTTTTCAAAATTTTTGGACAATATCTTATAATGAATATAAAGTACGAAATCAAAATCAAGCTATAGCTATAGTAGCTATACTATAATATGAAGTCTCTGTTAATTCAGTTCACGTTGAGATTTATATTAGGTCAGTACAAATTAGTATAAAGTCAGTACAAGTTTCTACACAGTACAAAATTTGTGTCTGCACAAAATGTTTTATAACTTATTTTGAAAGCTAATATTTTTACAGAAATCAGTGTTCCCTAAATCATTCTTATTTTTGATCTCTATACATATGCAGATTTAATTACTTAAAAATAATAATTAATAAAAAATTAAATCAAACATTAAAATATTATTTTTCGTAATTCACATTTTATGATTTCTTGTGTCAGTCAAAAACAAAGCATGCTTAAATAATGTTTTGTGCAAAAACTTCTCTAAAAAACTGCTGTCAGACCCTAAAATATGTTTGTTTGAACTTTAGAATCTAGCTGTCTAAGTGTTTTTATACAAAACAAAATTTAAACTTCGTTTGTTTAAGAATGAAGTAAGAATTAAAAAGTTTGTGCATTTTATTATAATTATTCTTATGGAATTGTATAAAAGTTCTGAATACAGTTACCTAGGAACAGAGAAAAAAAAATAGCAAACGGTGAGTTCTATGTATTTCTGAGATACATTAAAACATATTAGCTGTTTCAAAACTATAAAAACGCTAACGTCGCATTTTACCGAATTATTTTTTTTAAATAAGATTGATAAAAATGTAAAATAGTTCAATAATAACTCATTGAAAATATAAATTACATTAGCTCTCTTGAAGTGCATGAATAATTATTAACAGCTAATTTTGAGAGAAAATATGACGTTGGCGTTTTTATAATTTTGAAACAGCTAATACATTAGCAGCTTCTGCCGTAATTGTAGTATTTTTACATTTTTGATTTCCTTAAAAGTTGATTCTTATAAAAATGATAGAAATGTCAGTGTATACACATACTACAAAACAAAATATTTTTTAGTAACCTTCTTAGGGGCAAATTACTTTAAAATCAAGTTGGCAACATACCCAAGAGAAATAAAACTTCACTTCATAGATTATTTCTATCAGATTTGATTGCATAGTATGACAAAATATGAAGTTGACACGGTTGTAGAAAAAATATCCCATATTCCACGGTTTTAAGGTGAATACGTATATTTGTTAAAAATTAATTGTTGTTAGGTCAACTCTAAAATGATAATAACTTTATTGTGTTACAAAAAATAAAAACATAAATGTATTTAGCTGTGTTTTTCAACGTTAAAGAGAATACATTGATGCATTACATGACACTGAATATCCAACAATCATTTTGTCGAAATTGAGTCCACAACAGAACTAATATTTTTTACTTAGAGAAAATTTAAAAAAATTACAGCTTGTTTTGCCTCACCTTTATTTCCTCTAATTTTGTCTAACCAAGAAATATGAACTGGCTTCTGTGTTTTTTACACAATCGTCCTTATATGTTTTAACTCATTTAACAAACTAAAGCATTACTATTTACTCGTAATACTCATAAACACTAACTTTAGTTAAATTATCTTTAGGCCTAGTTTGCGAAAAGCGAAATAAAATTTAATTCGCTTAGTTAACGCTCGCTTAGTTCTTAAATGCAAAAATTCGATTAGTTTAATTTGGTCGTCTGATCGGTTAACATGTTGAATGATGAATGTTAAATGAATTAATTAAAGTATTTCAAGAATTTGTTTTTAATATTTAATGCGCACAAGTAAGATAAATTAAAAACATATTTTGTTGCTTTATCCGTAAAAAAATGTTTTAAAAATTAAACGCAACAAGTTGTGATATTATATCATGAAATTATTATTAATTGAAGTTTTTGATTTTGTAAAAAATGGTGGATGCGCCGGGCTAATTATATTTTATTTTAAAAACGTGAGTTATTATCATGTTAATATAATTATAAATGTTTTTTTTAATAAAATGTGTAAAATAATTAACACAAATAAGAATGAAGTGAGTTTTTGTTTTAGCTTCAAATTTAGTCCAGAAAATTCTCACTTTGTTCGCTTCAAATGTTTAGAAAAACGATATGATTTTTTAAATAGGTCACCAATAATGTAAATTATAAGAAATTGTTTTGAATTTTGTCGCGACGTATTATAAAGCAATTCCTGCTGCTGTAAGGCTTAGTTAGAAGCATTTCGACGATGCCAAAGCAGTTGACTTTGCCCTGCTTGTCATCTATCCACTTATACCTACTTTTGTAGTGCTGCAACCAACTTAAACCTATGTAAATTGTTGAGAAACTAAGTTTCAAGGCTTTAGCATGTTAGGTCCTTTAACTCAATTAATAGCTAGGACATTCTCTTCCAAAGTTGGGACAATGGCATTTTATTTATTTTTTTGTTCCATAAATCTTGTATTTTCGTGTAAACTTCGCAATGGCAGCAATTTTGAGAGATAATGGTTTGTGGCATATGAATTATGAAAGAAGAGTTGGTAAATCATTCTTCCAGTTTGATAAATAATTGCAAATCCGGGAGTTGCAGGAAAGTTTAGATTTATGTATGTACACACAAGTTGCAGCATATCTACGAGTGAACAATGTAAGACATTAGTATGGCACAGCTCTGCAGACAATGTTACGTGGTCTGGTTGTAGATTAAATGTAATTTCAGTTTTCACCTTGTCTTCAATTGTGGCAAAACTCTAAAACCTTGTTTAGCGAACAATTACATTTCGTTTAGTTGTAAAGTCAGTGTTAAATTATAAAAAGCAAGAGCCGTGAGTGGCTTGTTCCAAGTGCACAGTCTAATAACAGAGTATTACAAATTCTGTTTGTTTATCCACGTTATTTCTCTAATAAGCTCCGTGGACTTCCTGTAACAGCAGTCACAACATAATTGTCTCGAACCAATTACGTCTCAAACATTATTTATCTCTCCCGTCATTCGTTTAGTTAAATTAAAACAATAAAATCCTCGTAAACACCCCTCAGACGTGTAATTGGGAAATGGCCCTTGTAATTACGCTTGAATCGTAATTTTCAAACTTCCGAAACCTTTGTGATTATTCAGATTTTATTGTAATCGAAAATCGCGCTTTGAGGCGGTTTTAGGAATTCGAACGAGCGCCAAATTAAAAGTTTTGTGAAAAATGCCTACATCAGATGCGCTGGATGCAAGTCGAAGGCATCTTTATTGGGTGCATGTCTTACAACACAATCGAGCTTCCACGTCTTTGAAAATTCGCTCGCTGAATACGAATCGAGGGGCGTTGGTGAGCTATTAATTATGGCTTGTTCGAAATTGCTGATCGACTTGTTTACAACCCATGTTTTATTACACAACTGCAATAAAAAACAAAATATTTTATGGTTTATTGAATCAAAACTATGTGAAGATTGCTCAACAATTTCAATTTTAACTATAAGTTTCTTCTGAAATGCATACAGATGAGCATTAAAGCAAAATTGCAAATTTTTACTGATGATTCTTTAAAAAAAACAATTCGGGTTTTAGTTTAAACTCATGATTTTAATTTATTGTGATGCTTTAGCACCGTTTAAGCACTTTATGCAAGTTTTTGTTCAAATAGCTCTAAATTAATTTAGAATAGCAAAAAATTGAGTAAGTATTGATTCAGCCTTTTTTGTTGGATTTATTTTATTTTGCAAAATTTTATCAACAATTTCTTAAATTACTTCAAATAGAATGGCTTAGAGACTATTTTATATGTAAAAAATTACTAATAAAAGTCATAATACCGAAAATAATTTTATAAAATTCCGTGGTCCGAGTAAGCCTCGTCTCCAAATTGTTTTCTGTAAATTTTTCCGTAATTTGTCAAATTACTTAATAAAGTGTTTTGTTCACCCTGTAGAGTTTTAGTCGTCGTTAAAACAGTTATACTGCAAAGCTTGTAGAAAAAGCTCGAATTTGAAATATTTTATTTAAACACTTGAAATTCCCTTTAGACCACCAATGTTCCTCGGATCTAGATTTTATCTTCGACTTTGAATATCAAATAAACTTTATACTCGTAATAATAGTTTCCCTTTCAGCCTACGCGTCTGCAATTTAAAGTACGCAGTTCAAAGTTCAAGGCTGAGAAACGCAGACGAGCGAAGATTATTTGTATCGATTTCAAATCGTTTTTTTTTATTGTAGAACCGATTGGAAATTGTATAAGTTAATTAAGCAAGAAGGAGTATTAATTAATAGTCTGTCTAACTAACTCCCAGTGGCTATAGGTAAATTCGAGTTTAGTTCATCTGTTTGCTTATCCTGTTCTGCGTCTCCTAGTATTTGTGATATGAGCTGGAAAAAAGGCAAAATTTCGGTTCCGTGGTGTCAGCCTTTCAACTTCTTTCAATTTTTGTTTTTTATTATATAAAATCAGTATCAAAATATTCTAGAAAAAAGTTTTATTTCATAAAAATCATTAAAAATTATATTTTGTGTCTATAAAAATATTCGATTGTCAAACGTCTTAAGTACTTCATAAAGATTTACGTGTAAAAGAGTAATTCTAGGCTCATTTAAACTTTATAGTTATTTTTATTTAAGAGTGCAAAGAAAATGTTTTTTGAGCTTAAAAATATTAGGTTGTTCATGAAGACTTTTTCTCAAATTGCATTGCTTGAAACTGCAAATTTATCAATACTGTTTTTGCATAAATTGCCGTTTCGTGGGTATCTGCAGTTATAATGTATAATAAGTGTTGCCTTTTAAGTGATTTCTGTAAATTCTCCTAATTTAAAAAATTTCCGAGTATAAAGCAATATAAAACGACGTACTTTATAAATATTTCTAACTTTACTTACCTATAATTCGGTCTTTATTTGAGAGAATCATTATTACATCGCTAAATAAATCTATTATGAATTAATTAACATTAAAATTGCAATATTAAGCAAATGATAAGCATTAAAAAAAACTGACATTTTGTCTCAGCAAAGACACATTTCTGCAAATTCTTCACAAAAAAATTTGTACATCGGATTGACAGCATTATAGCAAAACCAAAATAAATGTAAACAATTAATCTTTTATGATGAAAGTTTATATTTCACACTATTTGTTTGACAAAACTGACAGAACAATAATAGTAATATATTTTTACTCACGAGTGTGCTTGCGCACTACTTACGAGCTTTATAATGGCATCATTTTTCGTAGTGACCCGTGTTGCTATACTTATGAAATAAACAGCCTCATTGTTTTCCATATTTTTCCCCAGATTTACTCACTTGTGAGTAGAACTAACAGCTTTATTTCTCTTCTGAGAGAAATTTTATTTCTCCCACCGAAAACAATGATATAATGTGCCTAAAAAACTGCACCTGTAAGATAAAGATATTTCAATACACCTACATAGTTTCTGGACAAAGAAAGTGATTTCGATAGATTTCCATTACTTATTGTTTTATGTAGTTGCTAAATAAATTTGTAAAAATATTGAAATAAAATACAATATATTTTTTAAATTATTATACTTATATATACCCAATATACTTTTGCATTTTAAAATTTTACGTAAAAAAATACAAAAACATTGTATAAATTACTATGGGTGTTATTTTTTCTTCGAAATTAGTTAACTTTTCGTTATAAAAAATGTCAACTTTTGAAAAGTCACGGCGAAGTTGCCTCAGAATATTTTCCGACAAATTTACAATAAAAATACCTTCTAGTTTTAGCAAATAGTCGACATTTAGTTAAACCATACGTGTAATGTACAGGGTGTGTGTGCCTAAACGCAAAAAGTTTAATAACTAATTTTTTTCAAGTAAAACACCTTGTATTTTTTTACACGTTTCGATTGCATTTTTTATAATTTTCTTAATTATATGCGGTTTGTATAGCAATTTTAAATATTTCTTACGGTTTTCACAAAAAATATTTCTTTATTTATTTACTAATGTATGTATTCACATTAGTGCATATAAAAAAATTATTTACCTTTTCACCTACCAGATTCAAGGATAAATAATTTACATTGTAATACAATACATTTTTTGGAAAATCTTAAAAAATATTTTTTGTTGGTAACATTTTAACCCTTCTTTTTAATATGTGAATCCTACACTATTAACACTATTTTAAAACAGGTTTCCGATAACGTCTTTTCTCTATTTTTAAGCACGCTTCTCATAGCAACCTATTTTAAATTAAAATGATTCAAAAAAAATTTGAATAACACTTATGCAAAAACGTTTAAAATTCTCGGGTGTTTAGGTATGCAACTCGTATATGCTCGTTGCATAAAGAAAGCCTGTCAACTTTAAGCTTATGTTTTCGCACTCGTATTATTAATAACTATTAAATGTGCCATACAAAGACTATACCATTAGAAAGCTTATCAAAAATGCAATCGATATTGAAAACAAATGCATAGTGTTATTCAACTTTTTGCGTTTTAGCACACTCTGTACATTATCTGCGTACTATATCAAAAAGTCGACTACCTGCTAAAACTACCACGTATTTTAAAATTTTTTGTTGCAAATTTGTCGATTCATAACCAACTTCGCAGTGATTTTTTAAAAATTGCTCTTTTTTATAACGAAAAGTTGAATAATTCCGAAACCAAAAGTGATGGACTTATAAAAATTTATGCAAAGTTTATTTTAGTTTTTTTTACGTACAATTTAAATATGCATAAATATATAAGGTGTTCCATTTAAAAAGACATAACTTTGATTCACCAGCTTGCATACATCACTAAGTAGATCTATCGAACAATAACAACGCAATGGTAATATTTTAAATAACAAAAAAAGTTATAGACCGATTCCCTGCATAATTTTTTTTTTTACTTTATACACGGTGATTTTATGACGTAGGGCAATTTTAATTCTATTTTTGTTAATTTTCGCAATCAAGACAAAAGCGGTAAATTAAGGTGGGATTTGGGTATTGACAAGCGAAAAACGTCGTCGTCGTCTCGACGCTCGCTCTGCGGTCACGCGATTTCCTTGTAAATGAGCCAGCTGTTGTGCGTTTCTCGGCATATTTCCATTCCGCCACCGTTCGTCCCTCATCTTTATCAATCCGATAAATCACCAGAGAGTCGCGCGTTCTATGATAAATGGACATCGAGAGCTCGCGGCGAAAAGAATAAATTGAGCCCGGACTATCTACATCAAAGATTCCGGAGCACAAAAGCCGCCTTTTGTCCGAATCCGGGACTTGGGCTCTGTTTTTTACGGTTTACTTTGTAATGACGTTTTTCGGTGGAGACTAGCGGTTATTGTCGAATGTTCCTTCTTCTTCTTGAAAATGGACAGATGTGTATTTAAATAAACCGACAAAGAGACAGATGGGGACGCATCTATTGATGTGCGAGACCCGGATCAATCCAAAGCCGCCCCAAAACTGACGGAAATAGAATCCCGGAATGTTCACTTTTGACGCGATCTTTGACGAAAACGCATATTTTCACGTTTTGCGCTACGCTTGCGAATACCATGAAAACAACGGCTTTTTGAAGCTCAAGCCACAATGTCACAAAATTTATTTTCAAATGCAGACAAACAATACGAAAAAATATGTTGAAATTATTCAATTTTAGTTACATTTCATTAAATAAACACTAATTTTTTTTCTATATCAAATGTTAAACTATTCTTTTATCAACTCAAGTAAATAGATAATAAAAAGTAAAAAATAATGTTTTTCTATCTGAACAGTGCTTAATTTATGAAAGTAATTCTGTAATGCCGTATTTTTACGACTTATAACTTATGACCGTTCCCAAAGCTTTTATATATTTTAAAATCCTAATTTGTTAGCAAAAATATACTTCTCTGATAGAAAAATATTGTTTTTAACTTTTTAGTGCATCTTTTATATAAAAGCTTTTTTCTAAAAAAACCTTTTTTTTATTTTTTTATTTATTGCTTTTTAGTTTTTATTTATTCCAAACGTCTTTTTCTCAGAGAAATAGTTTTGTGGTATTATTGTAACACCATTATTTTGCTGATTTGTGCAAATTTGTTTAGTGGTATGTCATAGAAAACAGCTGTTAGCATTGAAAGCACATCCTAACCTCTCTTCTGTGTCTATACTCTATCGTCTAAGATAAATGAATTAAAAAAATATAGCGACATTTGTTTGTAACGAAACGTAATGAAAATTATTAGGTATTAATATATTTCTGAATGACTACATACCGTTCATGTTGGTATAAGTTACGGTATGTAAACATCGAAAACCCATTTACCTAAAACTTTAAAATTCCATTTAATCTTTTTAGGAAGTATTTAACCACATAGGATTGCATTGTAACGCAGATTACGTAAGTATGCAAAATTTCAATTCATTGGGACAACGGGAACCCTTTCAAATTTGGCTCCAAAAATATGAAACAGGCAGACAGACAACAAAGCAAGTTAAATAAAAGCTTTTAATTTATCACTTGAATCGCAAGGGTATTTAGGTAAAATGTTTTAATTTATTTTATTTACATTACTTTAACAATTATTCGAAAACCAAAAGTTCATATGTATTTTGTAATTTGCATGAAACTAAATACTTATAAAAAACTGTTGTAAATGATGCTATCTAGCTTGTTCCACTCGATTTAATCCATTTGTAAACAATATTTGTCAGAAGTTTAGTAGGTAAGCCAAAAAATAAAATTTGATTAAAAGATTGTTATATTTATCTTCTTTTTTAAACTTTCTAAAATAATCCGAGAAATTACTGAAATTAGTCGATAATAACTATTACATTAATAGATATTAATAATCACCATTTCTTTACACTGACAAATGCAAATTAAAATTTAGTTGCGATTAAAACTTCTGCAAACCGGTCCTTAATCTATTAAATTTTAAAAACAAAGGCTTTTTAGGTTGTCAGAATATTCTACGTATCTCCACATTTTCCGCTAGTATTTTCCTTAAAGAAATAACCACCTCGCATCTTCTCTGCAAAACACTAAAGAAATTGCAATTACCGACTCAATTAAAACTTGCATTTACACGTCCACGCTATAAGAAATTTGCAAACTATCTGAAATTGTAAAAGAAGCTGAAGCAGCAAGTAAAGTTAATTTCATTTTCTTAACACAACTAAGTCAAATAACTAATCTAAAGTTTCCCTATTCCTGACTTAACTCTATTGATAAAACGATAATAATTTATTTATTACCAAGTTTAAACAGCCGCAACATTAAGACAAGTTTAATTAAAAGTTGAACGAAACAGAATAGTTTTTCCGACCGCAATTTGTCTGCTGAAAGCAAGGGTTTGTAAACAGTTACTTGACTATCAAAAGAAAATAATTTGAATAACGAAATAAGAGAAACGGCAACAGCTAGATAAATCAACAATGAAATCTCGTGATTTATATTTCAAATTTCTGTGGAAGTTTAAACAAGTCAAGTTTGCTTGTGGAATGTTTTGCTAAAGTAGATAAAAATAACTGGATGAAGAGGATTATCCTTTAAAGTGTTTCGGGTTGGAAATACAATGTTCGTTTTTTGTTGTAGATTTTTCTATTGTTTTAGTTGGGATGTACACAAACAGAGACGAAAAATTATCTCACTTAAGCGAAATCAAGACAAATGTGTCAGTTGCGATGGCAGGGGATCTAATTTCAGCTGTAATCCATGACGTGAAACCGGAAATTAAACATGTTAGTCAAGCTGCACTTCCTGTGTTTTACAAAAATGTTTGGATTCGATTGGGATTAGAGTAATTAACTGCTTAATGCTGTCGATTTCATGTTTGAGCTTTACTTCAAAATCCTCCTCTAATTATTCTTGCCCATGACACCATTTATAACTTTAGATTAATTTTAAAACACATTAAAGCCTCTCTGCTTTGAAAGAACTCTTCGCAGTCTGCAAATGCAGAGATTCTCATCAGCGAGCAAAAAATTGAGAAACTTTTGTCGGCGATTTGAATATCTGAGCACAAAAAGCGTCCGATCTCATTCGCGACAATCCCAACCCAATTCCAGCCTTTCCAACATAAAACTGAGCTTAGCCAACATTCTTCCGAGCTTTCTCCGCATCTTCTGGCAACCCCAACGGACTTACTATTTATAAACTTCATATTGTAATATGTTGGCAGATAAATTGTGTGTTTATTTTTGAGAAAACGATTCGTTTCAAATGTAATATCGGGGATGATGTGGAAGAAATCTCCCCCGTCTCGTATAAAATTGTTTTAAATGCGCATTGCTGGCAAAATTACAATTTTCCGAATTTATTAACTTGGAATTGGAAATTTTTATTAGTTTTTCTAGCTCGTTGTGTAATTCTTGCCGCGACCAGATAAATGCTTAATCGGATGCGACGTAACACGTAATCGAAAAATTATCAAAGCCGCAGTGCTTTTAAAAGCTTTGCGATGTCCATTGTGCTCCGATTAATAATTCATGCTACATGGGTTAATAAAGGATTACACCTGATGTACTTGCCGGACAAAAATTAACTAACAGATTGAGACGGGTATTTTTTCACACATAAGTTTGCTCACTTTGCAAATATTCTTGACAGTACACTAAAAAGAACACGCAGTTTGGGCAACTAGTAAAAGTACTCTCTTCCAGATAATTGACATAGACAAAAAAGTTTTTGAGGAGTAGAGTTCCTTTCAAATATGAATATACGTTAGATTTGTGCTTGCATATGTATGACTTTTCAAACTGAAAATCATAACAAACGTCAACCCATTGCAGGAAATCTTTAAGCTAACGGAAATTTCAGAACAGAATGCAACTTATATAAAATTCAATCATATTTCAATCTTATTTATAAACAAAATGTCAATACAAATTTCTATTCCTTGCTTTGATTTTAGATACAATCAAAATTGGTTTACTTTTCTTAAATCCAGAAAACTGTTGAAATCGTGAATAATCCTTGAGTGTTTGACGAAAATAATCTGAAAGAATACTCAGACACTAAGAAGACTAGTTGATGAAACATTTTACATTTTTGTTTGTTAGTTCTAAAAATGTAAATATTTTTCAGGCAAGTAAATTTTTATGATATATATTAAGTGTGTAGGTACCTCAATACCTTTACATAAAATACTTCAACTACACTACAATCACAACTAAAATTTCAAAATTAGCAGATATTGGTAAAATTTCTATTTCCTTTCCTTTGTTTGATTGAAAGCAATCATTTTTATGTCCAAATGGCCTACGAATTAATTTTTCTCAAAAAAATTGTATCTCTACTGATTTTAGATTAGTCGTGTAATTCCAAATTAATTTGGAATAATTTATTTTAACATAATTTTGAAAACAAAAATCAAAGTTGAAATATTGCAACTAAGACAAGGCATTTGTATCGGTTCCAAAAAGAAAAGAAATTTTTAAATTTAAGATCTGAATTTTGTCCGAAATAAAAAAAAATGTTAGTCGTATATAAAAAATAATATCGAGTTTGCAATTTTGATATAATATTTGTTGAAAAACAGAAAATTCAAACTTTTCTGGTTACCTATAGCTCTATGAAAACATTTTTGAAGTCAAATTTTATATCGCAAAAAACAGATCGTACGTAAAACATGAAATTGGATTTCAAATTCTGAAAAGAAAAATCAAAAAGATTAGATTTTTTGACTATGTACCATAATGCAACATTTTTAAATAGTCCATGTGTCTAAAAAGAAATTACTATCACGAACTGATTTTGATCGATATCTCAAAAACTGTTGGGCGTAGAACAAAAACAGCATCAGATTTGACGTTCTGTGACGACTGTGTATGGGAATTATAATTTTGCTACAACCTGACCAAACGAATTAAGTTTTGCTTTTAAATACGTACCAGTCTTCTAAAATTTTTAGCTCAAGAAAGTAAATTTTGCTCATAATTGTGTTTTTTGTACTTAAATGGATTGAATTTTTGTTTTAATTGTTCACTCATCCATGATTTTCACTTTCAGGATTTGATCATCTAAGTAACTATTAATTGTAGATCAAATACAATATTACATTAAAAATACAAAAATAATGTTACATAATATAAAACATAAATTGAGATTTTATAACTATATACTACCTTCATGAAAAAAAAATGAGCAGACAGGCCACGATTTGAATTTTGACAAAAATCTTAAAAATTATTAGTTGTAGATAAAAATTAAGATAAAAGGCATCAAATTCTAAGACAATTTTACATTTGAAGTGCAAAATGTTCGGGCTTTTTGACTAAGTGTCACAATTTAAAAAAGTCTAAATATCGGGTGATTCAAAAATTTGAATCACCCGATATGTTCTTTTTCTAAAAAAGATTATTTTTACAAACCTAGTTTTAATTGATATTTTAAAAATTGTTGGTCGTACATGATCTAACCTAAGGTTTAAAATTGTTAGAGAACGTTATATAGCTAAGATCCTTACATTATCTGTCTACAATAAAAGTTTTTTTGAAACACAACCACTCTTCTAACGTTTTTAAGTCAACGAACTTAATTGTATTCCAAATTTTAAAAATTACTGATCTTGGATAAAAAATTAAATGAGATTTAAATCTAGAGTCGACTTTAAATTACAACACTTTAAGTTTCTTGACATTATACATTACCGGAATTTTTTTAAGCACATCGCTGAGTCAAAATTTTTACTTTCAGGTCTGAGTTTTGATCGCTCTATCAGACACTGTTAGACATAGATAAAAAACTAATACTACATTTTGGATTCCAAAAAGAATGGCCCGCAATTTTTTAACTGCATTTTTTAAAAAGTTATAAAAAATTAGGTTACCCTTATTTTTTATTTTAATAGATTTAGCATATAAAACCGAATTTTTACCAATATCTGAAAAACTATAGGTCGTAGTAAAATTAAAGACAAAATGTTAGAAAAATCTAATTGGAAAGTTTTTAATATCCTACAGTTAAGAAAAAATATGGATCATGAGAGAAATACGAGAGAAAAAAACGGGAGATTTTCTTGACAATCTAAATGGCGCTCGTTTCTACAGTGCGTTCAAAAAGTCTTTATATCAACTCTTGCTGTGAAATTTTGAACGTATGTTGATTTTTTACGATTACAACATACGACAATACTGGCGTTGGAAAAAATTGCAAGTAACGCATTTGACACTTCAACAGAATTAAAGAATAATCTATCAAAAACAATAAAAAAAATCTGTCAATCTAAATCTACAGCAAGAGTTGATCTAATGACGTTTTGACCCCACCGTATAAAATCTAATAAAAATAATTTCACTTCTTTACTACGTGCTGATAAGCTCCACTCCGTTTATTACCTCATCGCTCAAAGTCAAAAATATTGTGTATATCAACAAGTGCAAACCCTCTTCCAAAAATATTTGGCAACATGGCCGGGGTCCTACGTTCAAATAAATTTTTTCGCTTCAAACTTCCTAAAGGAAAATTTAATTGTCCTTTTCGACCGTTTTAGTATTACATTTCGCGCAGTTTGCGATGCAATTGAACCTTTGCATAATTTGAGTGAAGCGCTTTAATCAGCTTGGCCAACTAAGCATCAAAATCTCCAAATAGATGCTGTTGGTAGCACCGTGAAGTTGTCGCTTACGTTTCCGCTCTGTAAAGTTTTAAGATAGCGAATAAGAAAACGGCGGCGTTAACGTCTCTTTGCTGTTCGTTGTCTCTTGGAGGTTTTTTCAGGGGGTGTATTTACGGAATCCAATTTCGCCCCGTACGCCATTTACCTCATGCATCCGTATCTGTACGACGCCAGCATCCAGATGGCTGAGGAGGCGATCCTGCAGATTGGACAGTCGTAAAATAAAGACTAAAACCTACACTTGCAACTAAGATAGTGTCTGGACGTGAAGGCGAACTTCAGGCCGTCCCTGTTTTACGATACGGGTTTAGAGTAGCTGAAAAATTAAAACGGTTTCAGGGATTTCGGGGTGTTTTTCTCCACGTAGGAGGACTATTTTTATTGAGGTTGCTCCAGGGATGTATGAGGCTAATATCGCCGGGAGGGAAGCGTCGATAATCGTTCAGCGGGATTTGGGTCACTAGGAAATATAAGTTTATATAGTGAGGGGAGCTTTTGACTAATGTCGAACGCTAGGAATAGCAAAATCGGACTACTTGGGCCGAAAGAGGGTAAACAAGACGGTGTACTGAACAAATTAATTATAGAACGCTTGAGCCAAAGCCATTTCATAATTCTTTCAGAGAAGTCCAAATTAAAATTTAGAGATAGAAAATTAATCTCTCAGCAAACAACTGTTAACATCTAAATTAAAAATATACATCGTGGTTCCGATATAACCTGCCAAATAAAATTTAGTAATAGGTGTCTATGAGTAGAACTAAAAAAAAAATTAAAAGTCTTTTCGTTTTCGAAATAAAAATCATTGAAAATTATAGTTTAGAATTAATTAAATTTTGCTATGCGCTAATGATTTAGAAAGTAAGTATGGTTTCTTCCATACTGTCTTTATTAGAAGCACTAACAATTAATTTCTGACTATGACCTAATAAAAAAAGTTTTTCGGATTCGTTAGATCTTTCTAATGACCCAGAATTTTTTTGGCAGGTTATATCAAGACCATACTGTATACGTTACTTTTACCAATTTAAAGAATTATACAATGTGTTCAAAAATGATTGTTCATCAAGTCATCAATAAAATTTGAACGTAATGTGTCGCTTATTATTTAATTGTGAATGCTGTCAAAGTGACAGTTCCATCAAAATAATGCAAAAAAGAGTCGAGTCTAAAAACTAAAGAAAATATAAGACCCAAATAAAAATAAACTCTATACTTGAAACAACTTTGCCGAAAAATGCAAAAAAGTGGGTAAAAAGCAAAGATGACAATACTCAGATTACAATAGCCTTTTGAACAAAGCGGCACATTGAATTTAAATTCCATAGTCAACTTGATGAACAACAATTTTTAAACACACTGTATCTAAACTTTCGATTAAATAGTCAAAAAGAAATGATTCTAGAGGATTGCAATTATGTATGCAATTGTATTAAGAAATACAATTCGCTTTCAAAGAAGCAGAAATCAAATTTATACTTTCTATTTCAGAATTTAATTTTTTTCTCTGGATTATGAACAAAATTAATTAAAATGTTATACAAGCCAAATAATATTTCAGAGACAATAGATCAAACTTCAGAAATCCTGATTAACAATTGTTTAATCACATATGTTTAAAACTTGTTGTTTTTTTAGACTCAATATTGATATATAAAAAAGGCTATAATTCTATGGAGGTTTCAAGGGTATAATATCCCTTTTTTTCAGATTAAAACACGTCTAATATAAAGACTTTGACACTCAAGTTTATAACGTTTATAACCTTTTTCACATACAAAATGCATATGGAGTTATTATTTTTAGAAAATTGTGGCATCGTTTGATTTTTAAGATATTTTATATGTTATTCCTATTTTATGGTTCTCTGACAGAAAGTAAAAGTTTAAGTATTGATCAAATATTATTCCGGTTTATAGTACATTTAATTGCAATCACATTTTTATTCGTACTTAATTTGATTTTTGCAGTAATTGGTTCTGCAACATGACTGGAGGCGTTCAAATAAATTTTATTCGTTTTAGTAGAAACTCGCACAAACTTCTTTGGAGTTAAAAAGCACTATTTATGTCAGAACCTATCACCGACGAATTGGTGCATTCAGAAGGAAGGGGCAGTTACTATTTTCGAAAATTAGTAAATTGTTAAGAGCACACATATTTTATTAAGTTTTTTTTTATTATATTTTGTTTTCACCTGTATTTTAAAGACTACAGGTCGTATGCGAAAAATAAAATTTGAATTGAAATTGTGAGTTCATTTTACTTTAGAAAAGTGAAAAGCTGCGAATCTTTGACTTTGCAAATTGATTGAAAAAATTATTAAATAGACGTTTTATATTCAAAATTTTGTCTTTCACAACCTGAATTTTGACCGATATCTCACAAACTGTTAATCGTTGATAAAAAGTAACGGTAGGTTTAAAATTCTGAGATAATTGTCTATTGGAAATGTGAATAATTGAGGTTTTTTGTTCTGGACGAAAACGGCCCATCCAAGATTTTTAGCTTCATGATATGAATTTGAGGTGATGCCAAAAGTTATCAGTCGTTGGTGAAATCTATAATTAGATTTCAACTTCTGATACAAATTTACATAAGAAGAACTACAAATGACTTTTTTCTTAGATAAAAATGATGAAAAAAATTCTTGTATAGATCAGTCATCTAAGATTGGTAGCTTTACAACCTGAATTGTGAACGATATTTCAAAAACTGTTAGTCCTACATGAAAGTTAAAATCAAATTTGAATTTATGGAGCATTACGTTAAAATATTAACAAATGAAAGTTTCTTAACTAGGTACCTAGAGGATTACCTAATTATGAACAAAATGTTTGAACCACTTAGTTAAAGCTTAATAAACCGTACGTGAAAAGTAAAATTACTTAAGTAAAAAGTAAAAAGTTTGTTTTTTGACTATACAGAGTGTCTCAAAATTGGCAAATTCCGAGTTCAGAGTATCCTAGATAGTCATCAATTTACTAGTTTAAATGTAGAAAAAATAAAGATCCAGAGTTTTCTCACAAAGATACATTGGTTTGGAAGTCCACTCCAGGCGTATTCTTCAAATACAGGGCACAAATTTTGGTGTTTATTGTTTTTTTATGGTATAATTGATTGTGGATAATATTATTGTGAAACAATTTAAAAAAAATAGCGTTTTGAAATAAAAAAATTCTAAATGTGTGTAATTTTTGTTAAAAATGAAACGGCAAATTACAAAAGTTTTAGATTTTTTTATTCAAAAATAATGCTAAGATAAATTGCAATATAATATAAATAGCAATAAACACAGAAACCTTTAGCTTGCATTTGAAGAAAACGCAATTTAAAGAGTAATCTTCTAACCACTGTATCTTTGTGAGGATGCTTGCAATCTTAATTTTTTTCTGTACAGGGTGACCCAACAAGTTGATAATGTCCATTAGTCACCTCTAAATGTTAGAAAAGTAATATTTTGTTTCTTAAGCTATGGATACTAATTCCATGTCTCACCTAAAATTATTTTCAAATATACAGTATGTTTTGGAAATGTGCTATAATACAATCTTACGATTTTTGATGTAGCTTCTAAACTACTTATTTCGACCTAAACTTTTATTGGTAGACTGTGCTTAGTTATTGTAATATATTATTTTTTTTACAAAAACAATCTTTTTTTTAAATGTGTAACTATAAAACTTCTATAAGACTCCTATAAAAGTTGAACTTTCACCACTTTAAAGAGGAGAGTTCAAACTTAAATCCCGTATTAATTGATTGGCGCATTGCAATAAGGAACGTAAATAATTTAAGAAGTTTGTTAAAAGTTAAATAACTTGAAAATGTTAAATGGAACGCACTATTTTTTGTTTTTTCTTCTCATAGATTATTAAATTATTTTTTAAAAATTTGATTTCACCAACAATGCAGATTATTCATGAACATTGTCGTTACCATAGATTTAAAAATTCGTCAAAAACATTAAAACTTTAATTATTTTACTGTAAAAAGTGACAAATAATGGCTTATGGGTAATATTGAAAATTTCACTTTTTGACTACTAAAACAATACTTAATAATTTGTAATGATTTTTTTAATGTATAAAATTAAATAAATCTTTTAAATAGTCAGCAAGAGAAACTTAACTGTTATTGTTTTAAGGTAGACAAATTTAAGGTCTTTTAAATGCAAAAATAAAAATAAGTTGTCTCATTAAAATTTTTTAAGTTATTTAACTTTTAACAAACCATTTATTTTTTTATTTTCTTGATCAAAGTTTTTCTTGATCTTAAAGTTTGAACATGTTATTTTAAACTCGTAAAAGTGCCAATTTTCTAAAAGTCTTAGTTTTTGAGTAATACATTTTTAAAATAAACGTAACTTCAAAAAGCATGTAAAATCGACCGATAAAAATTTAAGTCTAAATAATTGGTTTTGAAAGCTACATCAGTAAATTCAAAAAAATATAGGGTGTTTCATTTAAAAAAACATAAATTTTTATTATAGCTCATTTCAGAAACATACTGTGTATTTGAAAATAATTTTAGGTGAGACAAAGTGTCAGTATCTATGGCTTAAGAAATTAAAATTACTACTGTTCCAATATTTAGAAGTGAATAATGGACTTTATCAACTCGCGGGGACATTCTGTATTTGGACTACTGACTGATTCTCTACAACGCTTTGAACTCGGGATTCGCTAATTTTTAGACACCCGGTATAAAGGTAGTGTAAAAATATAAAAAAAAATGAATAAGTGCATCCTAATATAGACCACAAAACAAAAAGCAGGTAAATTTAGCTTATCTCATTCCACTTGACAGTTGGTTGTCCCTTTCGGTGCGTGTAGAAAATCAATCAGATCCCTTTTTACAAGTGCGTCTTCATTAAATGAATTGAGCAGTAGACAGGCGTCTTTGTGCAAAGCGGGATTTGATCATGATTTGTGCGTCGCGTAAGCCGTCTAAGAACTCGGAATATAGAATGTAGAGGAGAAAGCCGAACGCTGTGTGGAGAGCTCATTTTCAACAACATTCATCTTGTATGGTCGCATGGAGCTGCAATAATAACGGTTATATTTCAAACCACGCCCCAAAGACTTTTTCAAACGAGCCGAGAAGCCATCATTTAAATAAAATTAAACGAGTTGTTTTATTCGCACATGAAAGTGGACGTTTAGTGCTGATTAATTCGAACCCAATGGAGAGGTCCAAGATCAAAGAAAAATAAATGAGGACCGTTCTTATCGATAGGCACAACATGAAAAAATCCGCAGCTCATTGCTTGCCCGACTCGATGGTTCTTTGTAATCGGTGATTTGTAGGGACTTTAAACGTGGCTTTGGTGTCGAATCGGTAAATTACCGGCTTGTAAGAAGTCACGTTCAACGATCCTCTTCTGCTTGTTACCACTGAAAAATCATTACTGAAATTGTACTCAACGATTTTATTTCAATCGGATAAAACAAACGCAGTTTGGTTGGTGCTTAATTTCTTTTTGGAAGCTCAATGAAATTGGGTGAATAAAACAATTTCAATAAGAATCATAAATTATGCAGGCAGCTGTTGAAATTTAAACCCAGTGTTTGATCGTCCGCAGAACCTGAATGCAAAAACGGTCGAGCAAACACAATTAATAAACAATAAACACAACGAATGCGTAATTAATTCGATGCATACTTCTACTCGTGAAATGTAATATGGTCCCGATCCGGTCGATTTGCGACCGTTTCTCATTCAACAAATTCTAAAATAACGGATCTAAATGGCAACTGAGTTAAAAGCTCGAGTTGGGACCGTTGCGACGTTTATAAATATCGTTTAATTTTACGTTTTCCGATTAGTTTGACAGATGGAGTGAGGCATTGCAGTAATACGCCCTGTGTTGAACCAATAAACGATGGCAATATCGAGGAAATATTCGCGTCTATACCAAAACAAACAGTACTCAGTACGTAGGTAAGGGAGTTGGACGATTTCAGATATAAATCGTCGCCGATGGCAATCACTGGGAAACACGCACGAATTGGATGTAAAATATGGCAGATTTCCGAGAGCAATTTATATGGAATTGGTCGGTGATAAAGACTGGAGAAAACACAAAGGACTCAAAATTGGTGATATGGAATAACGTAAAAATAGAAATGTAGGGATAAAGAAATGTTATTATCTCCAGATCAAAACGTTAAACAAATATTTAAATCGTTTAAAAATATATGACTGAATCCACTCTTACAATAGCGACTGTGTGTTTTAGTATATTTGAAGATAAATCTGCAATGCTTACCTTCCAACCATAAAATCCTCTTAAAATTGAAGGAATTAACTTTTGATCATTGTTGATTTTTACAATAAGGGTTCCCAAAGAGATGGTTACAATAGCATTGTAGTGTTGTAAAGAAAAAACAAGCTTACGCATATATTTTTGGGGTTTTTGCATTTTAGTCATTGTCCAATCAAGTCTAAGTAGCCAAAAGATTCGTTTCTTGGTTAATAAACTAGCTATAGAATCTATAGTTATATCTAGTCTTTTAGTAGACCCGATGATCAAAACTAAAAATATTTCCCAGCTAGTTGGTTAGTTGGTAAACTAGCCAAAGCATTGGTTATTTTGTCCTACGGTAATGTTTGGTTCTCATATTAGACAAACCGTCTTGAATAGTTTACATCGGTTTACATAATATCCTGCTACTTTGATTTTCAAGTAAATTAACTAAGAATTTAAACTAGTGTGTAAACTAGCGGCTACTTTAGTTTAAACTGCGTTTTCTGTTAAAATAGCCAACGGTTTGGTTTGTTTACAAACTAGACAAGTTTACAAAAAATAAAAAAATGCTGGTAATTAGCATTTTATTTGAGCCTAAATCTAACTGGATTAGTTACAGCTGCCAATATGGCGGCGCTATGACGTCACCTTAATTTTTTTTAATGGATTACGATATATTTTTTGTATAATTAGAAGCTCTAAAAAAGGCTCATTAGTAAACTTCCTAATTATAAAAGAAATATTATATCGTCCCATTAAAAAAAACCTTGTTATGACGTCATGGCGCGCCATTTTAGCCGCCATGACTGATCCAGTTACGTCAAATTTGAGCTCAATTAATATACTAAGTTACCTGTTTTAGGATTTTTTTATTTTAAGACAATTAAATAATAACGAATTTTATGAGTTACTTTAAACTCACTATGTATACCTACTCATATCAGTTCAGTTTTTTAACCTTAATTTTTACTATCAAATGCCACAGTTTCTTATTTTTTACTCTCAAGTCTCACGGTTGTCAAGTTTTTTAATTTTCACTGTTATAATTTTTAGTTTCTCAGTTTTTCATAGTTTCTCATTTTCTGCTATTTTGTCAGTGATCCAGTGTTGTAGATTTTTAGGATTTTAATATAGTTCCAGTGTTTTAGTGCTTCAATTTCTTTTTGTTTCAGTATTTCATTTTTAGATTTCTAAAGTTTCTATGTGTTCATACAGTCAGTTTTTCTGTGTTCTAGTTATTCATATTTTTAATTTTTCAGTGTTAGAATTTTTTGGTTTCTTAGTTTGTTAGTGTCTCACTGATTCCTGCTTCACATCAGTTCTAAAATTTTTTAGTTTCTCAATTTCTTCATCTCTTATAGTCTTATGTACTAATAATGTAAATTTTTAACTTTATTTTATTGAGTTTTACGTTCTATAGTTTTACGGTCGGTTTACAGAAAGCGAAATTAAGATTTAATTAAAAATTAAAATAATTCTAATTAAAATTTAATTGCAATTTTTCCAGTTTTTTAACTTTTTAGTTCTTTAAAACCTAAACAACAGGAATATAGTTTTTTTAACCTTTCGTTTAATAAATTTTCACCAATCAAAAACAAAAAAAATTGACGTCTTATTATTTTAACTCGATTTTTCAATTTTTATTAGAATGCCAGTTTTTTAATTTATTATTTTTTACATTTTAGTTTTAAAGTTCTTAGTTTTCTTATTTAATTCACTGTTTCAATTCCGCAGACTCATACTTTGCCTCATTTCTCTGTCTTTTAGATTCTCACTATTTTAGCTTTTCAATTCCTAAACTTTTCAAACTCTTCAGCTCTTTGCAGTTTTTTCGCCATTTAGAATATCAGTTTTTTATTCATTCGTTTTTAACATTTAAAATTTAAGTTTTTTAGTTTTTCAGTTTTTAGACTGCCATTGTTTTAGTCAACTTTCAGTTGTTTTGATTTTCGAGCTTTGCAAACTTTTAGCTACTCAGTTTTTCAGTTTCTTAGTTTTCCAGTATTTCAGATTTTCATTTTCTTAGTCTTCTAGTTACTATGTTTTTTAAAGTCGCCATTTCAGGGCATTGAAAAATAGAGATAATTTAAAAAAACAAAATGTTTCGGTCTTTCTTCCAACAAACGCTCTACTAAGCAAAAACCATCAATGTTAGAATTATGAAATTTCTTGGTTTCCAAGAACTTCAATTTATCAGCCTCTCAGTTGAAGATTTTCAGTTTTTGTCAGTTTCTTATTTTTTTTTTTCAATTATGTAGTTTTTCAGGAGGTATTTATTCTCAATTTTTGTACCTGTTTCACTTTCATTTTTTAGCTTTCAATATGGTGTCTAAGCTGTTTCTTTTACGGTTAGATGTTTATTTTAATTCTTTTCCAACTTTTTAGTTTCAGTAGTCCGTGTCTCAATTTTTTATGCTTTCACTTCTTAGTTTCTCACATTTTTTAATTTTTTACTTTCTTAGTATTTCAGATTTTCTATTTCAAAGTTTTTCAGTTTCTTAACTTTTTAGTCCCCCAAAGTTTTAGGCTATTTAGAATTTCTAGTTTTTTAATTTTGACGTTTTTCCTCTTTTCCTAACAACTCTTATCAAACAAAAATATCACTGGCTGTGTTAATGAGTTAAAATTTCTTGATTTTTTAAGGTTTAATAATTTTTTTTGTATTTCATTATCCCAATTTTTAAGTTTTGTGTTTTTCAGCATTCACTAAATTGTTTCTGCTTTTTCTACTCGAATTTTATTACTTTTTAGTGTATTACATTTTTTCTCGGAAGTCGGAATAATTGCCAGTTTCTATTTCCTGTAGCCAAATAGTAATTAAATAATAATTAATTAAATAATAATAATTTAAAATAATTTTTGAAAAATGATAGATCTTCGCTTAGTGAAGCTTTTTATTTTCTCATTTCTACACATTTTTTTTAAACTGAAGAGAATAGTGTGTACAATAGCGTATACATGCTGCAGCGTATTTAAGTAAGCAAAATAAATTTCCAATAAAAAAAAAATTTTTTTGATTTTCAAATATTGGAAAAGGTCTCAAAACTGTGAATGCAGTGTTCTAACAGAAATTCAAGCATGAGTGTCGAGAAAGACTTGAAAAATTGAGCTTTATCAGTAATTATTTATCAAAAGTTTGGGGTAAAAATTGCCGTGGCTCAATTTTAATGCCGGATTTTGTGAGGCTTTGTTTACAGGTCTCCAGATTGGCACAGTTAAGCTCCGGGCCGTGTAATAAGCCGTCGCCGATAGCGTTTCGTAGAAGAGGTCTCCTTTTGGTCGTTGGCAAATCACATTTCATCCAATCGAGTGGTCCGGGTCGTGGCTTATCCCGGCAGTGTGCACCCCTCGAACAACTTTTACAACATTGTAAAGATGCAGATTGGATGAAGCCTCTCAAAGTATAATAATAGAGACCTCGCCTCGATTCGTATGTGTGCACTTGGAAAATATTGTGGACGTGTCGTGAGAGCGACGGCTTAATTAGCGCAGCATTCTGCTTTAATTAACATCTTCGTCGTTAATTTTATCACCTTAGCTATTAAACTGATGGCTTTCCGCCAGTCGATGATCTTTTTGCGCTACCCATCTAATTTATTAAGTTCAAAACGGGGGCACCTTGTTATATTTAAATTAATCAACGGTAGAGCTGGGATTCATTTAGGAAATTGTTTGTGTTTCTGGTACGAAAATCAATTACAAAAATTTGCATTTCGTTTTAGTGCATTTTTGAACTTTTGACCTGCTTTTAATATTTCAAGTCCGTACAACTTTGAAACTCTAATTGACAAGAAAAATACAAAGCCTGCCAAGTTTTCTTTCACTTTATTCAAATGTTTTTTTTCTTGAATTTTTCTCACTTCGTGCATATAGAATTTCAGTTTTTTATGAAACTCTAAATTTTTGCTTACGCCCTCATAAATGTCAGTTTTTTAACTTTTTAGTTTTGTAGCTTTTTTGTTTTATTTTATTCATTCATTTTTAGGTACTTTAAAATCAACTTCCACTGAATGGCTTCTCCAGTATTGTCTAACATTGCTACACTTACAATAAAAAGAAGAAACTGTAGATAAAACATAAAAAACATCTCGAAGATTATTCAAAATGGTCTGACTTGATTGTCCCTAAAAACCTAGAAAACCTTTTTGCGTTACAACGTAATATCGAAAACTTTTTTGTTATTAATAAATGGCACAATGTGTGGTCCAATATCCAATTTTTCAATAAAAATTTAATAGGAGATCTATCAAAAAGGGTACTTGGAATGGATCAGTCATGGTGGGTCTGAGTGAAATTGAACAGACTAAGGACTTGTTATGCTAGATAGATAATGTTATTTAAATGAAATGCTACCGAAAATACATATTGTCAATGCGGCCAAGTGGAAGAGGCTGTATACATTAAGACAGAAGCTAAAACTTCGTTGTCCACTATCAAAGTTAAGTAATTTCTTTTCTGTTTTTTTCTGGAGGTTGATTGCTACAATTTCTCAGTCTGTCAATATTTCAGCTTTCCATCTTTTTGATTTCGCAGTGTCTTTGTTATTAACAATGTCACTTTTTTATCAATTGGTTTTTCACTTTTTAAAATTTAAGTTTAGTTTTTCAGTTTTCAGTCATTTATAGTTTCGCAATATGTTCTCTTTGCAAGTGTTTTAATGTTGCAGTTTTTTTTAAATTACCAGTGTTTTAGGTTCTCAGTATTTTAGCTTTAAATTTCCCAAGATTCTCAATTTTCAACTTCTCATGGTCTTTTTTATTAATTAAAATCTCAATTCTTTAATGTATCAGATAATTGACTTCTTAGTTTCATAGTTTTTTAGTTTTTTGGATTTTCAATGTTTTAGGATTCCATACTTCTAACTATCTAGCGTTCAAATTTTTTAGCCACTTATTTTATTAGTTTTATATTATTTTAGCTTTTCATTTCCTAAGTTTTTTGGTATCTAAGGTGTCAGTGTTTTTGCTAATTATTTTTTCTACTTTTCAGTTCGTCAGCTTTTTAGTCGTTTAATTCTTCATTGTTTCTATATCGCAGTTTCTTGTAGTCTCATTTTGCAGTTTATCAATTCTAGAGTATCACAGTATTTCAGATATTTAGTTCCGTATTGTTTGTTTACGTTAGTTATTACGTTATCTTTACGTTATTTAGAATATCAGATTTGCCTTTTATTTGTTATTTACTTGTATATTTTTTAATCTTTTAGTTTCTCAGTCTTTCAGTCATTTAGTTTCTCACTGTTCCATTATCTTAACTTCTTACTTTTTTATTATGTTAGTTTTGCAGTGTTCCAGTGTCACATGTTTCTAGAGTCCCATGGGTTTTACTTTTTCAATCTTCTAGTGTTTATAGTGTTTCAGGTTCTCAGTATTTCAGGTTTAGATTTCTTAAGTTTTTCAGCTTTCAACTTCTTAGCATTGTAGCTATTTATTAGACTTTTGTTTATTTATTTATTTATCTATTGTATTCATTTATTGTCTTTCTGTATCAATCAGTTATTTATTAATTTCATTTTAGTCTTCTCATACTATTTGATACCCATGTGTTTCATAGAATCTTATTTTTTCTTTACAATTTTTTTATTTCTGTTTGTAGTTTCCTTGTGTCTTAACTTTTTAGTTTTTTCAAGTCTTAAAAAATTAATTGTCGAATTTGTAAATTTGATTACTTTTTCATTCTATAATTTTTAACTTTTTCATTCCTGCAATTACTTAGTTTCTTAGAACCGTACTTTAGGACGTTAGTGGAGAAAATTTTATTTTTCAGTCATTTTTTAACACTTTACCAAACTTAAATCATCACTGGCCATAATTTATTAAAAATTTTTGATTAATTATTAATTATTGATTAGCAATTTATTTCAACCCTCAATTTTATTGCTTTTTTATTTCTATAGTGTTTTGTTTCTCTGTGTTTTAGCATTATGTGCATTTTCATTTTCTCAGTTTCCTAACTTCTTAACATTAGCATATAAGTTTTAATTTATAAATTTTACAACTTTTAAATCATAGACAGTAGTGACATTTTTGTATTTTCCTGTTTTTTCCTTAAACAAATCATTTACCAAACAAAAGGCATCTTTGTCAAAGATTTATGAAATTTCTAGTTTTCTAAGAATTCCTGTTTTTGAGTTCCTGTTAATTTTTAATTTATAATTATTTCTATTTCTCCAGTTTTATTATTTTTATTTTCTCAGAATTCCATTCTCTTTGCATTTAGTTTTAATGCATTTTTGAACTTTTGACCCCAATACCGCACCAGTTCTCAGTCTGCTTTTGATATTTCAAGTCCGTACAACTTTGAAACTCTGATTGACAAGACAAATACAAATTTAAAGTTTCGCCGAGTTTCCCCTCACTTCGTTTTCGATTTTCATTCATTTCACCTGTCCCGTGTACGTCTTTTTCAATTAATTATTCAGCGAGTGAATTGAAAAATATTCGAAACTTTTAAATTAATAAAATTTTACTTTACATAATCTACAGCTTCATAAATTTTGTGACAAGGTTAAATTTGATAGAAAGGCGATAAATTACGTTTCGCTTTTCGAAAGTTCATAAACTTTTATTACAAATTTCAACTTTGTTCCAAGAAAGTCAAACTACACGTACAATATGTTAACTTGTGTTCTCGCTTAAAGTTACTTGTTAAACTAACCGTATTGTAATTTTGCACACTTTCCATGCAGCAATTAATTGCCTTTAATGGAGAACTGTTCTGCCCAGAGCGGTTAGAAAATCTCTATCTATTGAAATCTATTCAATAAATGGCCACAATGAAGCTCATACATTGTCCAAGCTGTTCAGACTCGTAGCTTTGTAAGAATGAACCTGTATATTCAGTGCCTCTCGACTGCTCAAACAATTGTTAAAACTGTCACAGATTTGCACAGGATTAGCTATATTTTATACAAAGCTACGATTTAAATTTGCAACAGATAAAATGCTGATGTAAATAACCAAGTCAAGAGTTAGTGACGTGAAAAATTTCACAGCCGTTCATTTACAATGTTGAAAGGTCATTAATATCCGCTTAGCCCATGGCATTAAATCCGTTGAAAAATGCTGTTACGGTAATATTTACAAATAAATCATGATTAACACATGCGGCAAAAAGTGATAGTGATTCCTTTTCCATTTTTGTCAGCTTTAAGATCTGCACAATAAAACCGAGTTTCTTCTTTATTTGAAAATTATATTCGAATTTTATTCTCCGTTAACTATTAATGTCAATACTAATGAATGTTTCTGTCTGTTTTATTAACACTCTCAGCTTCGCTTCAAGCTCCAAAGCTGCACAAAAAATTATAGCGCACGGAATAAAATCTAAATAACTACAGTGAATGGACACCTCCGAATAACGGACACCTCATCACAACGGACACTTTGTAGGAATGTAAGAAAACCTACATTAGAATTTCCAACCTCTCATTAGTGGACACTTTGATCTCTACAGGGTGTTTCAGCTAAGACTTTCGAGCTTAATATTTCAGTTACTTGTTAACGGATTGTTATGAAAATCAGAATGCACATATTTTAGGAGGTGGTCTTTCAATTAGGGCAAAAAAATGACCTCAAGTTAAAAAATTAAATTTTAATACATATTTCTTTTATTCAAAATTAAGCCAAATTACCGTTGGATCATTAAAGACCGAAAAATAAATGGCCACACAAAAAATTAACCAAAACTCTCGGCTGATCTAAGAAAAAAATGAATTCTGTTGTTAAAAACTTAATCCAAATTTTGACAGTAATTTGGGCAGTCACCTTTTGAAACAATTGATGAAGCATTTCTATGCGGCATTTTGTGTACCTCTGAAAAAAACTGTCAAAAGTGTGCGCGCTGTCAGAAATGTAAAATTGTTTTAATTTGGTGAAATTACTTTAAAAACCAACAAGAATGGCTGAAATTTCTGTGTTGTTGAAAAAAGAATCAATATTCGTCTATGGAATGTGTCGTTGGACTTTTTGTGAAATGTTATTTATGAAATTTAAAGTTCAAAGAATCGTCAATAATTTGAAGACACAGGAAGCGTACCTAAACTAAATCGAGTGAGGACAAAACACGTCACTGGAAACGAAGCAATAGTTGGGGCTGTAATTCAAGCTTTTGAAGATAATTCAATCAGCAGTCTAGGAAACATTTCCAAAGTCCTGAATGTTCAGTGTTTAGAATTTTTCAGTTGTTGTTCAGTCTTCTAGTCCTTTTTGAAAAAATTAAAGCATCCAGTACCAAAAGTAAGTCAAAAATATTGTTTTTTAACTTTGTATGGGTGAGAGGTAATTGTGAAAGGTTTCTTGCGTGTCAGTTACGTTTCTGCGAGTTGACCAAAATTCAATGGTAGTGCTCATTTGGCTCATAGTGTTCTAAGCTTTTGCATCTGTACCCACGTTTAACAGTTTGTTTCTCATTTCTCCCGAAACAGACGTCTTCCACGAACGAGTTTTTTCTGACAACATTTTTCACTGA
This sequence comes from Tribolium castaneum, assembly GCF_031307605.1. Lineage (NCBI taxonomy): Eukaryota > Metazoa > Arthropoda > Insecta > Coleoptera > Tenebrionidae > Tribolium > Tribolium castaneum. The sequence goes on along the minus strand of NC_087399.1, from coordinate 10,747,047 downwards.
TATTTTTTTTATTATAAGTCTTAAAAGGCTTAACATTTTAAAAGGTATGTAAAAATTACGTTTTTTACACATGAGTTGTTGCATTAATTGGATTTTAATCTTTATCTTCTAAAATATCTGCATTTTAAATTTCATAAAAATCCGTTGACAAATATCTGAGATCAGGCTCGAAAGTCTTAGCTGAGACACCCTGTATAACGGACAATTAAAGATTCGTATCGGTGTCCGTTGTTGAGAGGTTTTACTGTATTACCAAATTGAAGTAGGAATTAATTACAAATATAACTTGGGTGATGAATGCTTGCGGAATATCTGCCACAAATAAACTTGCCAGCGTATCAACATAATGTGTTCTTTTCCCTTTCTAAATCGACGTTTATGCTAATAGAGTTGTCGGTGTAAATCAGGGTGGGAGCAGTCGTCGAGTAGCCGCTTTCGCCGTGTTCAACGTTTCGGAATGTAAGCATGCATAATAATAAAGATGCGATGGACGAACATTTAACTACCCTTATGATGATGTACAGTCGCTCAGACGCTGGAACTATCCGCTCGGACGCTTCCTACGCAAAATCCCCATTAATTAATATCACGTTCGGTTGATTCCGAAGGAACAAAAGGGAGAATGATATCGCAGTTTGGGCGTTTTAACGCTCGATTGTATGGCCGCTTGAATGGCGTGAAAAATACATGAATAATTTTTTTATAGCCGGTGACATAGCGGAAGTGGTTCGGCTCGAACGGTATATTTTGGATAGTTGATTGATCATTGAACTTTTATGTTTTTTGACCGAGATTTCAAAGGACTTTGATACTTAGGACGATGCGGAAGTGCCGGTTTTTGCTTTTACGTTAAATTACATTAAATACATGAAACTATGTACAAAAACGCTGTAAGCAAGACTAAACTTATATTTTTTAAAATTTTGATTTAATTTTTTTTGAAGAACTATAATTGAAATAAATTCTAAATACTTATCTATCGCCACATTGCCGAAGTCGGAACTGCATTTTTAGGGTGCAATAATAAACCACAAACATTTTATTTTTGTGCAAAGGAAGAATCTGTGTTTCAACGGCATCGCGCTTACAAATTTTAAGCCAAAGTAACCACTATTGAATGGGCAACAGAATGATCCCAAAGGCAGAATACGAAATATCTACTTTTTATACTATTACTGTTGCTGTTTTTTTAAAGTGTAACAAATTTTTGGCGTGGAACATAAAAATACTTAGTACACTCATTTTTTATACAAGTCTTTAAAATAACTAGTTATAAATTGCAAGTATTTTCATATACACAGTGTTCCAGCGAATTGGTTCTATTATTGGTTTTTAAATTTTACCAAACAAAAAAATACTATTATAGTATATTATTATCACAACTTAATTATTTTGTGAAAAATCATCACATGATATCGACTGAGTTCGTTTAAACCAAATATTAATTTGTTTTGCAAGATCTGGTATTTAATTTATTTCATTCAATTTTGTTCGTTTTAGACAAAAATGTTGACAAAAATAAGTCTAAAAAATATAATGTTTGGTCAATATTCTTTAAGCTTTTAAGCACATTTAAGCTAGAATTTCAGAGTTTTTCTTGCAAATTTTGAAAAAATCAACAAAACAACACACTTTTAGTTAGATTTATTTATTTTATAACAAACGGTGGAAATACTCTTACACAAAAACATAAATCGAAATTTATAGTGTAGAAAGCTTGGTTTTCTCAAAATAGTTTGTTTTTGAACAAAATTGCTTAAAAAATGAGTCTAAGATTAGCTTATTTTCAATTAAATCCTCTAAACACTTCTTTTTCCTCTTGTTTTTCTCTAATTAGTTTGTTTTTGATCAAAATTGCTTAAAAAATGAGTCTAAGATGGGCTTATGTTCAATTAAATCCTCTAACCACGTTTCTAAACTACAGTTGTAGGGTTTGTAAGTCATTTTTATTCTTTTTGACAAAAATACAGTGTCTTAAACAGTCAAAAGTCATTAACCAAAAATTGCAAATAAAAATGTATGTATGTATATAATGTAATGTATTCTATTAAAATGTTAAACAATGAATTTTTTTCCAAATGATACAATAAGTTCAACAAACAAACGAAGCTACAATGATTGTTGTTTTGGGATCTAAGGAATTATTAAATAGCGTTTCTACGTAAAAGTATAAACTTCTACGTGTTTCCGATGAATAAGTAAGTAAACAGATTTTATTGCTTAAACACTAAACAAATAATAAGTGTTTTCTAGATTGCCTCAAAATTTAAGAATTATTTAATTGACGCATTTTATATTCGTAAGACTTGGCATTTTTGATAAATTATTCTTTATATACAAGATGAGTCTGCTATGAGTATTGTTTACTGTATCTTAAATAAAAATTAATAATCACACATAGGTCAGCAATTATTATTAAATAAGTTTTTTATTTTTTTATAATAAATGTGAAGTTTGTCTGCTGAGAACTCATTATAATAAATATTTATAAAATATAAATATTTTTAGATTTCTAGTGTCATTTCAACATCAATAATGCTTCAATAATTTTTTGTATAAAACTACGTAAAAATTGTCGCTAACCTCAAAAATTAGGTTTTTTTTGAGTTTTTGCTTTTATTTAAATATTTAATTTTTGAAGCTAGCAGTTGTGTTTTGTTATTTTTTGCACAAAACAACTTTTAAGCATCGTTTGTTAAGAATGATGTTATACCTAATTTCAACTAATTAGTATTGATTATAGGAAATTGTAAAAAACAGAATGTAATAGCAAATGCTGATTTCTGTATGGTTAATAATTTTTGAGGTGGAATACCTACAAAAATTATTTACTTAAGAATAAGCACGACAAACAAATATGTAAATAAATAAATAAATAAGCAAATAAATCGATAATTTCCTACAAACACTAACGATCAGTTTACAGAAGACGAAATTAAACTTTTTTTTAAATCAAACTAATTCGAATAAAGAAGTCATTTACTTTGCATTGACGAACGTCAATTGAATTGCGATAAAATGTTTTGTAAACTTTTTTAGAAGCAACGCTTGTTTCTCCAAGTTTATAAAATTAAACCTGCGTAAGGCAATAGATTGGTATCTGTAAATGTAATAAACTCAGATTTTTTGAATATTTTTTTATGGTAACATTTTAAGCTTTTTTTTAATATCGTAATCCTAGATTATCAACACTATTTTAAAACACGTTTCTGATAGCAACGAGTTTTTACTATTTTAAAACACGCTTCCCATATCAGTGTGTTTTAAAATAAAATGTTCCAACAAAAAAAATTGAATAACACGCAAAAACACTTCAAGTTCTCGCCTACGCTCATTGCATAAACGACAGCTTTCGAACTTTAAGCTTGTGTTTTCGCATTCCTAATTATTGTCAGGACTACAATAAGGTGGTGTATAAAGCAAGAATTATTTAAAGTAAAATACTTACTTATATCATTTGATATAATCAAGGGAAACCACCAGAAAATCGAATCTGTAACAAAAATAACATTTATTTCTGTTCTATACCTAAATAAAGCTTTGACTTTTTTTGACCAAATCTGTTATTTGTTTTACTTGTTCAAGTTGGTTTTATTTCTAAATTTGTACTGTCTCCATAATGTGTTAAATTAATAAGATAACAAGTATTAATGTACCAAGCGTCATTAGTTAAGTGAAGTTCGTGTCTTCATCTCTTTATTTTATGCACACCAAAGCACATGAAGATGCATTGTTTTAATTTTTACAAATTTAAACAGTATCATTAAAATAATGTGAATAATTTTTTGTATCTTTTCTGGTATGAATCAGCAACAAAAACCATTCAACTTTAACTTTACTTCTTGTGAGGGGACAGTAAAATAGACCCTTTATTTCTCTTGACGACGCTTTTACGAAAAAATAACTTCACTCCTCATTGACCTCAGTTGTGTATCTATCCTGAACCCACACTTAATTGTTCCACTTCGAGAGGCCACGAAGTGTGTCACATACGTGCCTTATTGACGTTGTACCGGTGACAATTGTGCTGTTAGGACACAGTGCACCTAATTAGGCACGGTTCACATGCTGTCCTGACAGTTAATCATGTCAAAATAGCAGCAGAGACGGATTAAGAGCGATCCGGGATTCCAGCACCGTTTCAATGACATCAGACGTGGTTATTGTCGAGTTATTACACCGCAAATTATACATTGTGGAGTCTGCAAACAACATTACGTTGACGAAATTAGCCAATAACACTTATTTTTTAAACGCCTGATTTGAAACGCAAATTTTTAATTCATTGACTCTATCAAACCAAACGCTTTATAGCTAAACATTTACTAGTTTAATTCAACACAATTTATAAATCCAGTTTTTTATGTTTTATGCGTTATCGATCCTCAGCCCTATAATTACACCATTTCGTCGAATGGAACGGATGGCAGTATTTAAGAGAAGATTAAGGCAAACACTAAGGTAGGGTAATTAATAATTATGCCTGGGATACGTTTTCGGAGAAGGTGTGAAAAGAGAGGGAGTTAAAAAAGTTCAATTCTGGGCCATTTATACCAATTAGGTGCGGTTTCCCTCTTTTGCTACTTCTTTCACATGCTTATAAGAATTATCTTTGAAGTTTCAACTGTAATTAATTAATTAATTATGGTTGCGGAAAAAAAGCGCGCTTCTGGGATTTATTGAACAGATGGTATTAACAACTGAGCAGATTATTTCCGTTGTAGTAAATCTGTCTAACGCAGTGACTGAAATCTGCTACATTTCCATGATTTGTAACGATATTTAGTGACTTTTGTTTTATCTGCAAAAGGTGTCATGAATCATAATTTGCCATATTTTTAATGCATATGAATTTATCGATGGTTTAGGTAATAGCAGATAAATTCTTCATTATTGATCGTTTAAATAATTATAGTTTTGTCTAATCAAAATGTCTAAATTTACAGTTGTAGTAGTAGAAAAGACAGAAAAGATTTTGTTACAGAGCATTTAGATAAGAATATTTTATTTCAAATTTTTTGTCAACGTTAGTTGAAATCTGTGTTACAATTAATTGATAAAACAAAAACTACTTCTTCATCCATTTGATATTAAATCTTACAACTGTAAAATATGTTCACTATTTAACTGTTAATTGAAGATAAATTTAGCTAAACATAAAATAACAACAAAAAATTATCCCGGCGCATCCACCATTTTTAAAGATGTCACAGCTTGCATATATTATGGCCAACTTACATCAAATGTCGCTGCGCAGCAACGTTGGATGTAAGTTGGCCATGCATATACAAGCAATAAACTTACCACAGATCCTGCGTATTGAAGTGTGATAAAGTTTAAGTGATTAAAGTTTTTTTTAATTCATATTTGAACCAAAGTAACAAATCTATAGTCCGTTTTTTATAACATTTTAATAAATTAAATTTGCTGTTACATTACATATATCAGTAGCACTTGATTTAGAATTACATAATTTAGTTATAAATTAAAAGTTTAATAGTCTTTCTATAAATATAAGTCCTTAGTATTTTCAGTATATACAGAATAAATCAAAACGCATAACATTTATAATTGAATCATTTTTCAAAAAAAATTAAAAAGTTTTTTTCTGTAGCTTTCTCAGTAATATTTTGGCATTAAAATGTTCAAGTTTCTTAGTCTTAATCAAACTACTTCTTTTACTTATATTTCTGTGTATCACATACGCTAATGAATAATACCGAAAGATACAAAAAAAATAAATTTGATCTACAAACTTACATGTTTACTGTTTCCAACACCTTTGATCAAGTTAGACTAACTAAAATCAATTCAAAATTTGACAATGTAACGACCTTTTTAAAAAATATATCAATTAATATGAAAGTAGTTAAATGTGTTCTTGTTATAAAAAATTATCCCAGCGCATCTTCCGTTTTAGTATATTTTTTTAAAAATAAAAACAATAACATTACAAAGATCTTACATAAAAAAATACTGAATGTTTGGTTTTGTAAAATTGCTCAATAAAATAGTTATTTATTTAATGAGTTTGAGTGTAAATCGGACGCTTTATTTCAGGAGTGGATTTTTAAACCACGAGTGAAAACGAGTGGTTTATCATCCCCGAGGCGAAATAAATGAACCGATTTACATAAAAACGAGATGAATACAATATTTTATTCTTCGATATAGACTCAGCAAGGCTTAAAATTGCTTTAAATTTGTTAAAAATAATTTGACGTTTCGTACTGAGAAATGCCAAACAGTTGTCAAAACTTCCTTACACAAGAAAAAAACTGTAAATTTTGACAGTGTCGAAGAATAAAAAATATTATGAAAGAACTGCTTTATTTTGAATTTGTAAAATATTGTTTTATTACAACTATAATAAGTAATAAAAAATAGGTGTAATTGTCAATACTAAAATCTACTGGATACTAGATGTCTTTGATTGTATTTTAAATTATTAATTAATTTAAAATTAATTTAAATTTAATTGATGAGCCGGTTTAGAAGTGTGTAGCCAAATCTTTATTCATAGTTTATTTGTTATGAAAATTTAAATTGAATTCAATCATTCAAATTCGTGAATTACATACAAAATTACATATATACATATAAACATACAAAATTTGTAGCGAATGTTCTACAATGTAGCAATTCTACAATGTTGAGACGTATTGTATATGAGATTGACTAATCTGGTTGTGCAGCACTTCATTAAACACAATGAAAATTTAGCAAGAAATGCTATTTTAATTTTTGCGTCATTGAACAAGACATATTTTTCTTCTATACTCTCTGTTATGTATCAAAAGCCATAATTTCGAAGACAAATGTGTTGAGAGCTTACTTTCGTTCGCAAATGCAATCTGTTTTTCTAAATTTTGTGCTCACTAAAAATAGGATTTGTTAGGATTAGCACATTAAAAGATCTGACCTCACCTGAGCAAATATACATCTCAATGATCTTCAAAAATTTCACCATAAAGCCTTACTCACAACTTTAACAAGTGTACGTTATTTATTATTGGTTTTCATCACACGCCCTTATTTGACCTGATCATGATCATGAGCTTGATCATGGATCAACAAAAAAATTCAATATAATTTCCGGGTTAGCTTAGACTTAACCTGACCTTATCTTGTTAGATTTATATTTAATTAAAATTGATTTATGTTGTATGAACAAAAAAAAATAAAATATTTTGTTGGAGAGGCTCAGTTAAAAGACATACTCTGAAGAACAAAACATTTAAGTGTGCTTGTAGAGGTGAACAGACCTGATTTGACCTGACTTGACTAAATTTAAAAAATATTACTTTACGTGGTCAACGAATTTCTAAAGGCTAGGATATGAAACGAAATTATACCTAAACCGTTAAAGATAGAAATATTGCTGTCGGATTTTTTTGTAGAAAATTTAATTCTCTACAACTCTATTTATTACAATTTTTTTGTATCTTCGACCGTATTTGCAGCGTTCACAAAAATATAATGTAGAACGCAAATTGATAATTCCTTGCGCACAGTCGCACATTTATCAAAATCTGAAAATACAGTTGGAAACATAAAAAAACTGTAAGAAACAAAGTTGTAGAGAATTAAATTTACTATAAAAAAGTCTAAGACTTTATATTTATTGGTCACCACATATTATAGCTTAGTCAGTTAAACTTACCATCTTTCTTAAGTTGTCTGAAATTTCTTATTCCTTTTACTCTACTCGTTGTCAATCTACCTTTTATGTCCCAACTCTTCACACCAATATTCTACTAAAATCACTAAAATATCGTATGTGTAATTGTTTTAATTCTCTGAAGAGTGTAACATTAACGCCTCTCGCCTCTCTAGCATTTAAAAAACTTATTTAGAACTTTCTTTTTGTCGTGTGTGATCGTATTATTTGACTGTTTATCTTTTATTTATTTTTCTATTTAAATGGATTATTTATTATTATTGTATTAAAATTATTCTTGTTATTGGTTCTTCTGTTGGACAATAATTATATTATTATTATTATTATTTCTACATCTATCATCTTTTATAGTTTATGTACAGGGTGGGTTTCTAGTGGGTTATTTCTGACATCGCTTTATTGTCTTTGAACGTTTTTAGGACCAAATCTATCAACGATAAAGTTATGGTTTCGCGGACTTTTTAAAGGAAATTTATTTTTCTACCAATTATTTACTAACATTTTTTTATACCGAACCGTATTCACAGAGTCTTGTAAAATACGTGACGATGCGCAAATTTGAAATTTTTTTGCAACTAATTAGTAAATTCGTTGGATTTAAATTAATGTTAAATAATTTGGCGTCGAATCGCCTAAATGCCTAAACTACCTTCAATTTTACTCTGTCGTAGTTTTTGGTTTAGAAAATATTTTGTATTTTGTATCGTCTCCTTAGTTATAGTTCTCCGTAATATGGCCCGAGAAGCACAAACTTTAACTGAGTTTTTAAAATAAAAATGTAATATAAAATGTAAGGTTTCAATATTTTTAAAATATAGAACTAGGAGCAAAAAAAATCGCTTTAAAAATTATTTTAATTTCATCGATTTATTTTTTTCAATATTTCTTTTCACTTTTATTGAAGCAAAAAATATACATGAGTAGACATGTCAATTTATCTGTTATTCGTATCTGTATCATTTCACACGTCGTGTCCCGTCATAAGAAATTCAAGAATTAATCAATTCCGGAACTTTTTGCGGTATCAGCTCTATCATCCTTGTGCAAAATGATGAATGCGCTCATTTTTCTGCATTACAATAACGTCCCGGACAATAAACCGAATCGATGGTAATATCAAACGACTGCAGCGCCGTTCGATATATCTGCGGTCATGTTTTGACGATGGTAGATGTCTGATTCGACGTTTCGGTTTAACACATGCATCATCTCCGGGACACATGCCACTGATTAGACTTGTCGTCTGATGGATGGTGCGATGCGGCATCAGGACTCCACCCCCAGACACTATTCGATGCTAATTGCTTTATTACTTGGAACAAATGGTCGCATCGACAACACTGATCACCGCCAGGCCTGTTTTTGGTCGGATTTGGTGTTGCTTTACACGAATCAAACTTCCTCACTTTCGTCATAATTACAGCATCCGCAACGTTTATCTACAAGCCAACCGAGTGCAACTGATTTAATTCCACCGCGTTTACGGATAATGTGTTGCACTTCTATTAACAACCAACTAAAGCTGCGCTAATTTGCTTGTTTACTGTTTTTGCCAAAACGGACTTTCCGGAAATGATATTTATGGTTTAACCAACCACTGCCTGTTTTTCTTTATTTCTAAATTGATAAATGATCGAGCATCAATAATTCTTGCTTTTTGCTGCACAAAAGTGTTTGTGAAATGTTTGACAAATGAGAAAATATTAAAATACCGAGACGAATAAATATTTACGTATAATTATGTATTTATTTACTCAACAATTTTTTTAAATCATGAGACTAGATTTGAAAGTTTTTTTTGAAGTGAAAAACTATTTTAAATAGATATTGTTAAACGCAACAAATAGAAGTAACATGCTTACAACTTTAGTTTACAAATTTCCAGCCGATTAAAATCTTTCAAAATAAAAGAGGTTTAAAATAGAACATCTTAATTGCAATCATACTTTAATTTGAGATTAACTTGACATTTGTCAATGTATTTTAAATGGTAACTTAATAGCGAGTTAGATTAATCCTGAATTTTAACATCGAAATTTCAATTTCACTAAGAATCAAATTACAAAAACAGATTTGAAAACTGTTATCTCAGAATTACAATAATTCCAAATATTAATTAATTAATGTTTCTAAATAACTTATGTGATAAAGCATAATTTTTGTTTTCTTAAACTAACTGGATAAGGTTAAACCTAAACAAGTTAAAAAATATTACCCAGAAACTAATTTTTAAAAAACTTACTTTTTGTATGTCTGTCTGTTTTCACATTTTCGGAGCCAGATTTGAAAGGGTTCCAGTTGTCCCAATGATTTAAAATTTTGTATATTTACTTAGTCTGCGTGAGAATGCAGTCCTATGTATTTAAATACCCCCAAAAAGGGTTAAATGAGGTTTTTAAGTTTTAGGATATGTTTACAAATAGGTTTTCAATACTTACATACCGTAACTTATACCAACATTAACGGTATGTTGGTCGATATTTTTTTAAATTGTGCTTGCAATGCTAACAGCTGTTTTCTTTCACATACCACGAAACAAGTTTGCACATATCAGCAAAATAATGGTGTTACAATTATACGGCCATACTAAAACGCAGACGTTTGGGATAAATAAAAACTAAAAAGCAAAAAATAAAAAAAACAAAAAAATGTTTTTTTAGAATAAAGTTTTTATTTAAAAGATGCACTAAAAAGTAAAAAATAATGTCTTTGTATCAGAGGAAAATATTTTTGCGTACAAATTAGGATTTTAAAATTCATAAAAACTTTGGAATCGGTTATAAGTATAAGTCATAACAACACAGCATTACAGAATTACTTTCTTATTTTGAGCACTGTTCCCAAAGCTTTTATAAATTTTAAAATCCTAATTTGTAAGCAAAAATATTCTCTTCTGTTAAAAAACATTATTTTTTACTTTTTATTGTATCTTTTCAAAAAAAACTTTTTTGTAATTTTTTTTGCTGATCAATAATCAAGTTAAATCTTGCCAAAAGCGATCCTCCAAAATCAATCATAAGTATTTATTTTTTTCTTCAATCAGGTCAGGTCAAGTCTTTTATAAAGTTATCTCAAAAATCATATTTAAATTTCTGTTATTAATGGTCACGATATTACTAAACCACTGCTTGTGCTTGCTAAGCATTTTTTTTCTAATTAAGTCAGGTTTTTTTATTTCTAAAATTACATGTTTTGTTTTTCGTGTCAGGTCACAGTTCCTTCAAAGAGCAATCTTAAATATTATATTTAAATTTTGTGTTGATTAATATTAATATTTAAATTATATTTATTTATTGATTAATAAATAAGACAAATGTTTTAAGTAACTGACGTTACAAAGTTATCTCATCTGTTTTTTATTCGGTCAGGTCTGGTTAAGTCAGGATCATTTCTGAGGTCATACTTAAATGCTTTGTTTCTTGTACAAATATAAGGTTGGAGTAGGTTAGGTCAAACTTTTAAAAAATGTTTACCTATAAAATAATAGAATAGATACCTACTTAAACGTTTTTTTTTCTTGAGTCAAGTCTGGTCAGGTCAAGGCTTTTAAAGAGCTGTTCAGAAATAGCTCGCATATTTTATTAGTTTTTTACTCATTAATAGTCAAGTCAGACTTTTTAAATATTTGACCTGATAAAGCATTTTTTAAATTGTCTAGAATTAGTTTTTTTTAAAATCAACAATACATGCATATCTAAATTTCTTCTATGTCAATGTGATGTCCGGTCTTTCAAGAGCGATTCTTAGAAATTAACTAATTAAAGCTTAGTTTACTCAGTTTAAATTTTTCAATTTTAGGTTACAAAAATTTTGGTTACTTTTATGAATTCTGTTTTTTTGTACTTCTTTATACTTTTGGTACTTAACAGTATACCAGGTGATCAGTTTCAATTTCGAACACCACTTATTTTCTATCTTAAGGTAATGATTAGAATATTGGGGAAATTTATAGTCAAAGATATAAATATTTTATAATTATGTGGTGTTCTGGATTGAAACTGATCAGTGGATACATTATATAGAAAAACATTAAGTTTAATGTAATGCATTAAAAACTAAAATTATTATTATAAATAGGTTTATAATAATTTAAAAAAGTTTTCCGGGATTGGCGTGATTTTTTTTTTATTTTTAAAATTTAAAATTAACATTAAAATATTAAATGAAAGTCTTTACTGTATTTAGGGTCGTTTTACAGAAAGCGAAATTAAGATTTAATTCAAATTTAAACTAATTCGAATTAAGTTGCCATTTAAAATGCATTGATGTCAAGTTAATCGCGATTAAAATTTAATTGAAATTAAACTGATCTGTAAACCGGATCTTAGTATTTTTATTTTAAGGTAAAAATATAGGCAAAACGATAAAAAAGTACGAAAACAGATTTCTCATATAGAAACATAGTACATTTATTTTATTATTCTGGAACATCTTGTTTCGAGAAGCTAACTCAAAGTTATGTAAAATTTGGGTTAATAACGAGGTGTAATTTATTTTGTTTCATATAAAATAACGATTTTTAAACTAAAAATTATCCCGGCGCATCCACCATTTTTATAAATGTATTACAAATACTAGGATGTAAATCGCACGTTTTATGTCACGAGTGGATTATCATCTACAAGGTGACATAAATAAACCGATTTACACGAAAACAAGACGAATACATTATTTTATTTTTCGAATTAGACTCAACAAGGCTTGAAATTGCTTTAAATCTGTTAAAACTAATCTAACGTTTCGTATTGAAAAATGCAAAACAGTTAAAACTGTCTTACACAGGAGAAAAACCGAAAACTTTGACAATGTCGAAGAAAAAAATTTTATTACACAAGAGGGTTTTTAAAACACAAACATTTGCAATAAATATCAAAAGAAAGTTATAAATTTGTCATTAAATTAACATTTTGCCGCGAATGTGCCAATAACAACTTAATTCGAGTTCTTACTTCAAAAGCAAAAAAATGATGTTTTTATTAGAAAAGTAAAAGCATTTTATTATTTATTAGATTGTATTTTTACATAGGTGCATTATCATCGAAAGCCATAATTTAAATTTGTTAGGGATTAAAAAAATAAAGTTTCCTTTTATGCTACATTTTTATATTAAATTTCCTTGTCTCTTATTGTTATAACTTCTTATATCCCATATCTGTTTATATCTTTTTATATACTCAGTTTCTTGTCTCTCCGGACCGGCAGTAAAAACTCGTCGCCTGCTTCCAAGTTGATATTTGTTTCGTCACACCCGCCGCCGATTATAAGTCTCGCCGCCAGTCTACCTCCCATGTCCTTCCCGTCAAAAAGTGTCCTCGCCGGTGATTACTCCGCTTCGCGACTTCTCCAACCTTTTGTGATTATTTTTGGCCGTTGCCGTAGCAGCGTCATGGTCGATGATATCAGACTGTTCGTTGGCGGCGGCTGCTGCTGGCTCAGCTCCAACTTCACTGATCTCAGGATTAACTCTCGGACTTTAAGCTCTCGCGCTCGCTGCTAAGGTCCCGGAGGCCCCGCCATCGGTTTGCTAATAGAAAGTCGAAGCGTGCGCCGCATTTAGACACGAATATCCTTTCATAAATTGAGATATATTCAATTCTGCATCCATGCATTATTCACCAACAGAAGGCTACAAGTTTTGCCCAGTTATGACTTTATACACAAATGTAATGGATTCATTTCTTAATTTTATTCTACTAATGCAGATTACCTGCTACAGACATCGCAAGTTGTTATTTTATGAAAAAAAAAACGGATTTTACTTCGTAAGTTTCATAGTTTAATTAAGTAGACCTTGCAAAACGGTCAACAACTGTCAAACTTTAATGTTTTATTCAGTTTTTAGCTGGTTCATTATCGAATAAGCAGAAAAACAATTATATTAAATTATAGTTCATTATAACTTAGTAAGTTATGTAATTTAACTCAGCCAGTCTGCTATCGAATTTTAAATTTCGTGAATAAAAGTGGTGAATAAATCGAATATTTTTTTATCTTATTTTTCGAAAGTTTACTTGATTAAAAATAAAAATAATAAGCTAAAATTATAATTTTGCGATTAGTTCACAAACTGTAAGAGTAGATATAGAACATGTTAATAAAAGTCTGCATAAAAATTAATGTCATTCGATTTGAAAAATTTGTTTAATAATAATTTTTTAATCATCATTTTCAAAAAATTATAGTAGTCTTGCAATTTGACAGTTGACAATCTTGAGAATTTTGGAAGTCTCTCCGAACTTTTGGCTATCAAATGCAAAAAAAATATTCACTTATTGCAGAGAGTTCACGAGCTGTAATATTTTAAATGAACCTCTGCAAATGAAAATTTGTATAAAAAAATTGAATACGTCAAAAACTATAACGGATAAGCACTAACAACTAGGGTGCATTTTACTCAATTTTAAAAAGCGAATGCAAAAATAGGCAATAAAAATAGGTGGCTACTATTTTCAATTTCAAAGTTGGCGACAATTTG